>NC_061836.1:33585693-33590693 GCF_019202785.1 Penaeus chinensis
AAGGGTTCGTATTCTCGCACACGACCTTGGCTTCGCTCAAGAGACCGAAACACGGATCGTTTCTCTACGAATCCGACGTTGTATGGCGTCATATCGTAGAGCGAAGCGTTGCATGTTCCTCCTCCGCCATGATAATGCGCCGGTGACGGTAATGGCTGCTTTTACGACCCCGGGAACGGAATAATTTCAAGCGCAGGTTTAGAACAAGCCGCACGTTATTGCAAGAGGCCTTGTGGGCGGCGTGAAGGGAGGCTTCGGGAGAGCGTGGACGGCTCTTCCCTTCCCTTCCCTTCCCTTCCCTTCCCTTCCCTTCCCTTCCCTTCCCTTCCCTTCCCTTCCCTTCCCTCCCCTTCCCCTCTCCCTTGCCTTTCCCTTCGTCCTTCTCTTGCCCTTTGCTTGCTCCTTCCAGCTCTGGTAGGCCGGTTAAGACCATGATTGTAATTTCACTTCGTATATATTATAGTGAGATCCTACTTGAAGAGAGTTCACAAAATTAGTGAATTTAATTTTCTTTTTTTAGAATTTCATCTACAAGTTTTCCAGTGAATTATAATATTTAAATAGCATAAACTTCTCTGCTCGCTCGCTCTCTCTCTCCCTCCCTCCCTCTCCCCCTCTCCCTCCCTCCCTCCCTCTCCCTCTTTCAAAAACCTCCTCTTATCCCCCCCCCCCCGCCCCCGCGCCCAGCCAAGCCGCCCCAACTTCCTTTACTTCTCAACTTCCCGAAGTCCCGCCGCCGTAAATAGTTCGGCCCGAGTCAAAGGAAGCAAAGAGAGTGATGATTACATATTTAACAGGAAGTTTCTTACAAAATAGGAAGAAAAAACCTTTCGCCAGATTTTTTCCCCCTCTTTTTGGGGGGATTTGTTTTTTCTCTCTCTTTTGTTTGTTTTCTGGTATCCTTGCCAAAATTAGGAAAGGCTGTGAACAAATGCGGGACAAATCTTAAAAGTCTGAAATAAACCCCGGAAAAAAGGGTTATTAAGGACTGCAGATCTTTGGAGAGATTCGTCGCCTCGAGAATGACACTTTGAGGGAACGTAAATCTCCATCCAAAAGAGACCCATAAAACGGAAGGAAACGCGGCTTCCTCTCCGGGTCGCCTGCACGCCCGTCGAGGGAATTTGTGTTTCGGGCGGACGGCGAGGCGACCCCGGGAACGACGCTGGCTCGGGCTAATTTCGAGACAAATCTTGCGAGTCTGGGGCGCCCTGTTTCCAGGTCCGTGGCGGGAGGCCATTATCTGCTAACTCGGCAACCTCCTTCCCCTCCTCCGTTCTCCTGTCTCCTTCCTTTACTACCTTTTCCTACATCCTTCCCTTTCTCCCTTCCCGTGCCTCTTCCCTTGTCGCCTCTCCTTTCCACTTTTTTCTTCTACCGTCTCCTATCTTTTTTTTCTCGCATTCATTTTCTCTTATCCTACCTGTTCCCTCCTTTCTCTTCTATTTCTTATTCTCTTTATCCTCACTTACCTCCTCTCCCTTCTCCTTTCCTACCTCTTCTCTTCTATATACTCCTCTCTCCTTCCTTCACTACCCTATCTCATCTACCTTTCTTTCCCCCGTTTCTCTTCTGTTTTCTCTCCCTCATCTCCTCTCTTCCTCTCCTCCTTCTCTTTCTCGACCTCTCTTCCCCCCTACTTCCTCTCCTCCTCTCCCTTCCCTTCTCCCCTCTCCTCGCGCCCTCCGAAAACACGCTGATTTGGAGACCGGAGCGCCAGAGTTACGAACAGGAAGGGTCTTGTTGCCTACAACCTTTACGAGGCTATATTTCAGGGCGGATGATTTTGGGTGTAAATGTATGCATGTGTATATACATATATGCATATATAAAATTGGGCGTGGGTGCGTGTGGCTTTGTGGATGTTTGTGTTTGTGCTTGTGCTTGTGCTTTTGTGTGTGTGTGTGTGTGTGTGTGTGTGTGTGTGTGTGTGTGTGTGTGTGTGTGTGTGTGTGTGTGTGTGTGTGTGTGTGTGTGTGTGTGTGTGTGTGTGTGTACGTGTGCGTGTGCGTGTGTGCGTACTTATCTAGTGTGAGTGTGTGCGTGTTTGTATATATGTGCGTGCGTACTTATTTATTACTAAGACTGAAGTGGAAGAGGACATGACATGACACAGTACGTGAAACTAAACCAGACACGTTGATACATGAATACAAAAAAGCAATATAGTAACTGAACACGACAGACTAATTAAATATAAAAAACAGAGAGAAGTTACCGAAGCGAAAGCCCTAACACCCTCAAGCTCCCTAATCATCCGAGAGGCCCGTCGCCCCGACACGAAGCAGTGCCGAGCGTGTACAGCGAACAACGGAATTATGAATGGGAGGATCACGCAATATTACACGCAACCCTCCCCCCCCCCCCTCCCGCTCTTTCTACTCCGTCAGCAAAGGAAGAGAGAAAGAGGCGACCCCCCCCCCCCCCCCCGTTTGGCCTCGGAGGGAAGAGAAGCCGGTAACCTCACATTACTGGCGGCCTGATCCCGCGGCCCCGAGAGGGATCTCTCTCGTCACTCTCCCCTTCTCCTTCGCCCTCTCGTGTCTCTTCTTCCTCTGCTTTCTTCTTTCTCTTTCTTTATGTTCTTCTTTCCGCTTCTCCATTTTCTTCTTTCTTTCTCTTTGTTTCTTGAGTTTTCTGTCTTCTTTTCTCTTTTCTTTCGTTCTTCTCTCCCCTTCCTAGTTTTCTCTTTTTTCTTCTCCTTTTCTTATTTCTCGCTCTCCCCTCCTCTTCTCTCTCTATCTCTTTTTCACAAATTTTCTTATTTCCCCCAATTGTTACTTTTTCTCTCTCTTCCCCTTCCTACCCATTTTCTTCTTTGTTTTCCCCTCCTCCTCTATTACTTTTAATCCTTTCCTTCCTCCGTTCTTATTTGCGCTTTCTCGCCGTTCGCTTTTCCTGGTCTTTTCCTTTCTTATGGTCCCTTTCTTTCTGCTCATCTCTTCCCTCCGCTCGCTCTCCCTCTCTTCTCCTTTCCACCTTCCTTCTCCGTCCCCACCGGAGGCCGACAACATATGCTGGCGATCGGCCCGATAAGTGCGCGGCGTTCCATGGAGGACTTTGGCTTATGAGATTTTTTCTTAATAAGTTGCGTTCCTATGCTGATATATGTGCCTTTGTGTGTGTGTGTGTGTGTGTGTGTGTGTGTGTGTGTGTGTGTGTGTGTGTGTGTGTGTGTGTGTGTGTGTGTGTGTGTGTGTGTGTTTGCGCGCGTTCCACTTAAAGGGAAAATAATTAAACCATTCTCCTATCGCCGAGGCACTCTGGCGTCCGTGCGATGGCACGTGACTGATCGACAGCATTACAAGCTACCATCTCCGGCAGCGGCGTTAATGCCCGGCTGTGAGTAGACGACGCAGGTTTTGCAACGGCCTGCAACTGGCGTCATTTCACTCGCGGGGGATAACGAGGCAGAGGAAATTAAACCGCCGACCGGTAATTATCCGGACAGCGAGCGTGTATCCTCATTCGGTCCTTTATTTACTCATTACTCGCGTGTAATTTTCTCATGGGGAAGTCGTCTCTGATCTCTCTAATTGAGATGAGGTGGAAGCTGGCCGCGCGCTGGTTATGAGGATCGCCGCCAGGGGGACGTGAAATTAAGAAGGGGGGGGGGTGAAGAGGGGGACGAGAGAGAGGGGAGAGAGACGGACACGAAAGTAAGGCAAAGAGAGGGAGAGAGAGAGAGAGTAAGATGAAGTGGATAGGGGAGAGATTGGGGTAAGAGAACGAGGCGGAAAGGGGAGAGAGAGGGGTAAAAGAAGGGAGAGGGAGGAGAGAGAGAGAGAGAGGAGTAACAGAGGGAGGAAGAGTAAGAGGAGAAGAGAAAGGGGTAAGAAGAGGAGGCGGAGAGGGGAGAGAGAGGGACAAGAGAAAGGGACTGAGAATAATAATAGATAAAATACAGGGAATAGTTCAGAAATATGAAAACAAAATGCAGACATGAAAACTTCGAGGATAGGTCTATGCCGTCCATTCCAGCACAGCCAAAAGCCATCTTGGCCTGAATCTACCATAAGAAAAATACACTCTATTTTCGTCATTAGTTCCACGCCATTGGTCTAATGCGATTCCTCTTCTTTATTTCTATCGCTAATTCGTTTAGTCTATAAGATGTCTTCCCGGCCATTCAAGGGAATTAGAGAGAATGAATAATTGATGTTTGCAACCAGTTTTATCTCCCACTCTCCGTTACCCTGCCTCCGTACATAAAAATCCCCCATTCGCATTCTATTTCGACTCCCTTCCCTATTTTTTTCTTTTCTGGCAAAAGCTATCTCGAGGAGACTAGACTGGATCCGTTTAAATATGTATGTCACATCTATTTGTCAGAAATATCCCGACATACTGGGTCCACGACCGTCCTACCGATATGCGGCAAGAGTTTCCGCCACGCGCCGCTAGAGGGCCGAGCAGGGCGGAGCCTCCTGATGACGTCAGCAAACTCAGGGCGACCCCCGCTTGACCCCCCCCCCTTCCCCCTCTCCGTCCCCCTTCTCTACTACGGTATCCTGCATCTGGCACCTCCTCCTCCAGCCAACATTTTACAAATATACTTTTACTATTGTGACATTATTGTACATGACCCCCCCCCCCCCCTTCCTCCGTTCGCATTCGAAAAACACTTTCATTAATGGTCAAATTAACTGCGTTGCAATGCTGGGGTAAAACCACCGTAATTTTATGGTTCAAGTAAAAGGAATTCCCTACAATTATATGCAGAGATTTATTTATTTTTTTAGAACGACCATTAGATACAGCATACAACATGTACACATCAACCCTTTCCGTCCTTTCAACATATCTACCCCATTACGTGCATTTATATTTAACGTGTTCCCGGCTTCGCTAGTGCTATTTATAAGTCCGCATCATTCCTTACTAAGAACTTACATTTGGGATGAAGTGGAGAACGTATATCGTGAATTATCTCAACGAAAAATAAGGCAACACTACACGTCCTGCTCGAAGTCAATTATCAAAATGCATTTTTATTGTCC
>NC_061836.1:33598193-33600693 GCF_019202785.1 Penaeus chinensis
AGTCGTTCGTCTGCCGGTTCTGTAATCTGCGCTTTCAGTGGGGTTTTTTTTTATCGAAAGGGTGGTGATAACTTCCATAAATAATAATGACTGACTACTGTAAAATTGCATTACATGGCCTAATATTCTTAGTTTTATGACCTTTAACGTCTTTAATATATTCTCCCCTTGTTCATCGTTGCCACAACCATGCTACTAAATGTCATCACTGATTGTTCATCATAACCAATACTATAATACATTGTAGTGATGGTAAAAATGGTAATTATCATAGTGATCATGACCATTATCATGGTCATCGGTATTATCATTATTATCAGCAGAATAGTAATAGCGGTAGCAAATATTATCATTATTATTGCAATTTACATTGTGATAATAAAGTCATATTACCACTACAATTGTTATAACCCAGTAACTATCATCATATTCATATATTCATTACCCGTACTCATAACATTATCATTATATCATCATGACAGCAAAGAATCCCTACAATAACAATCATCATTACTTATATCATCCATCTCGCTGTCACCATTAGCAGCATCAGCACTGCCATTATCTCAACATAAGCCTCACAAACTACACTTGACATACTTGCCGCTTATTCGCTGGATCCATCTACTCTAGAACTCTCATTTCCCCTTGAAACCTATTTGCATATCCCCGTCTCCCTTTCCCTCTCGTAGACATCAAAATGACGCATGTGTGACGTCGTATGGTTTTCATCATTCATCAGCCGTCCGGAATATGCCTGAGGGTAAAGCGGAGGAGGAGGAGGAGGAGGGAGGAAGAGATAGGGCGAGAAGGAGGAGGAAGAGAGGAAGGAAGGGAGGGATGGGGGAGAAGGAGGAGGGGAAGGGAGAAGGGGGGGAAAGGAGGAGGAGGGGAAGGGAGGTAGGGGGAAGAAGGAGGAGGAGGGGAAGGGAGAAGGAAGAAGAGGAGGGGGAGGGAAGAATTGGGGGAGAAGGAGGAGGTGGAGGGGGAAGTTGGAAGGGGAAATGGGGAGGAGAGGGAAAGGAGGATGGATTACACGAGAAAGAGGGAGAAGGAAAGGGAGAAGGAGATTGGGTGAGATGAGAGAGGTGGGAGGGGTAAGGGGAAAGGGGGAAGGGAGAGGGGGGTTGGAGTGGAGGGGGGTAAGGGCAGAAGGATACATCTAGACAGGAAATGGAAAAAACGGCCTTGAGTTGGTTTTATTCGTTTCCTTTAAATGAATATATATATGCACACATCCATCCATACATACATATACATACATACATACACACACACACACACACACACACACACACACACATACACATATATATATATAGAGAGAGAGGAAGAGAGAGAGAGGAAGAGAGAGAGAGAGAGAGAGAGAGAGAGAGAGAGAGAGAGAGAGAGAGAGAGAGAAAGAGAGAGAGAGAGAGAGAGAGAGAGAGAGAGAGAGAGAGAGAGAGAGAGAGAGAGAGAGAGAGAGAGATTGACATCTATCACTCGTATATCTTCGCAACTAAGATAAATAATAAACTAATCTTTTGAACCAAAGAACTGTGCTGGTACTGAAAAAGCACATCAATCGTAATGTGAAATTCGAATCAATAAAAAAAGCAAAGCTGTGTAAATAAAATATTTTAAAAATATGTTTCCCTCTCATACCGCTGATCAATGATGCCCGGAAAGAGACAGTGAAAACAGGTCAACATGAGTCTCCCTCCCCCCCTCTTCCCCCTCCGCCACCCCTCCCTTGAAACCCCTCCCCACCCCTACCCCTCACTTAACCCTCTTCCTCCCCCCAACCCCTCCATCCTCTCCAACACCACCACCTCCTCCTCCTTCCCCTCTCTCCCCCACCTACACCTTCTTCCTCCTCCCCCACCCCCCCTAACCCCTCACCATCTTCCACCCCCACCTCCTTCTCCTCCTCTCGCTCCACCTCCTCCTCCTCCTCCTCCCCCCTCCTCCTCCTCCTCCGCAAGACATAATGCCAGACACACAAGGAGCTCTAGACAATGTGCCAGTGAGGGACATTATCCCCGGTCGAGAAAGGCGGCTGGAGAGGGCGTGAGAGTAGTCTTGAAAACGAGGTCACGATAGGTCAGGTCACCCGGAAGGAGAGGGCGAGCCAAATATGTCTTATCGACGTTAGGATTCTGTTCAGGCAACAGAGGAGAATTTTCTAAAAGTATATATATGTGTGTGTGTGTGTGTGTGTGTGTGTGTGTGTGTGTGTGTGTGTGTGTGTGTGTGTGTGTATTGTATTCTGTTTTCTCACCAAGCATACTTACGAACAAAAATGTAACATAGAACAACAAGAGATAATGCCCGAGTCCAAATAAGCCACGTCAACGGAAACCAAATATTTCTTCCTATGCCATATGGATCTCCCTCCGTAATCCTCTCCTTAAAACGCGACGAAAGCTGCCAGTGACGAGGCATCTGGGTCCACTCGGAAGCTGCGCAGCCTAAAAGGACACGAAATGAAGCCAGAGCAAAGGAAACTGAAGCCATA
>NC_061836.1:33605693-33613193 GCF_019202785.1 Penaeus chinensis
TCTCTCTCTCATTTCCCTTGTCACCTGTTTTTGTCAACCTCCTCAGCAAAGCGACTGATGCAGGTCCTTTGATGTTCAACACTCGCTAAGAAGATCAATTTACCCGCCGTCTATAAACCATCAAAGTCATTATCTCGCGACGTAAAAGAAGGACTTTTTCGAAGAAATATCTAAATCTAATACCATGTCTAAGACTTCTTTTTTTTTTTTTTTTTGGGGGGGGGGGGGGGTATTATACACAAGATCATTTTTAAAAATCAGTATCCCAAAAATGAGAAGTTACCGGTACATCGCTCCCGTCCCTAACTTTCCGCGGACACGGTCGCTGAACAAAGCTACAGACGGCGAGGGACAGGAGGCCGTGAACTCGAGGGAGCGATGGAACCCGACACGGGGCCGTAACGCCGACTATCAAAAATATCGCACAATTTTGAGACAGTGCCGGCTCCAGTGTCTCTGTCCGAACCATCAAAAAGTATAAAAAGGTTAACCACGGCATCATTTTACCCGCCACACGGCATATTAATTTCTCGGGAGGCGGGAACCCATACGAACAATAAACCCCGCAAACAAGGTCGCGTGTGCAGTGTAAACATAAGAGGATCCAACCCTCCGCGTGGTCTGCCAATACCTTACAAGTGCTGCTTATTAGAGGGCAAATATAGCTTGTGTATAAAAAAAAAGAAAATAAAAAGAAAATAAGAACAAATACCATTGCGGAACTCCACAAGAAAAAAACACGATAAAACTAAGTATCTATTCTCACAATAAGGAAAGGAAAGAAGCAATGACGCGACAAATCCAAGTATATTATCACCTTTTGTCACCTCTATTCCTTTTCTGAAACGCTAGGAATTTTGGGCGTAACTGGCGATGCGGTTGCGTTGGGTGTTAGGTGCTCCAGCAAACATTTGCGAGAGTCTAAACAAAGCGTCGAAGTAATGGTAAACACAGACTAGGTGCCGTTTTTAGCAACACCCTAATTCACTGGATATAAGCACGGCCCGGGGGACTACACAATACCGATAGCTTATCGTTGTTGTTATTATTATTATTATCATTATTATCATTATGACACAAAAATAAGATTAAAATATAGCAAGACCATGTTTTTGTTGTCTCGTTACTTGAAAATGAAGTGACGGATTACGTCAGCGAATGACAGAGTTGCAGACAGACAATACACGATAACGCCGTGGCATTAATCTGTGTGATTCAAATATAATACACCGGGAATAATTAAAAACTTGTATAAATAAATGTAAAGCATAAAATAAAACATGCTAGTTATTGGAGACGGCACGAAATTTGATCTGCGGAGAGAGTAAAACGCCTTCAAAACTGGTTCAGACAACATGCAGGGCACGTGTTGGACGTGTGCCCGCGCTGCCATCTGCTGGCAACGCACACAACTTCTCTTTTTTCCCGGGTGACTGTGGTATTAACGCAAAGCCTATTTTTCTGGGATTAAATAGTTTTACATAGCAAATGCTCGCGCCCATAATAAGACTTTTGTATGTTGAATACGGATGTAAAGTGATTTGCAGGGATTTTTTTCATTTATTAAAACAATCACGCTAATCGTGGCAATTCTATGAACAATCAACTTGTGTAGTAACAGGAGTTTCACTATTTTCATTAATAATCGCCAGCTTTTATTTCCGCCCCAACTTCCTTGCGAGTTTCATTCGACCTGCAATTTCGTCTGCTCTTTAAAAACACTCAGAGCTCTTTTAAAGGCCAAAACAGCGTGCTTCTGAACTTACTTCGTTTTCATGGCTCCCTAAAACGTCCAAGACAGAGATTACTGTATCTAGGGGCCAGTTGGGATCTGCGCGGAAGTTACAACATTAAGATGCGTATCGTAACTCCAGTTTTTTTTTTCTTACTGTACTTATTATTTTATTTATTTATTTTTTTTTTATTTACCTATTTAATTATCTTTATGGTCATTTTGTTATTATCAATATTATTTTTTGCCTGGTACAACTTTAAACTCACTCGGACTTTGAAGTACAAGGCAGGAAAAATATATAAGGGTAAGCCTACACATTATTATTATTATCATTATTTACAATTTGTTGGATGGAGAAATGTAAAACACAGACTTTGGGCGTTGTAATAAGAAAGAAGAGTGATGATTAAGATGGTGGTGATGGTTATGATGACTGTGATGATGATGATGAATGTGATAATGGAGAGGATGATAGAGAAGATGAAGATGATGCTGATTGTAATAGTAATAATATCAATAATAATAATAATAATAATAATAATAATAATAATAATAATAATCATTATTATTATTATTATAATTATAATATTATTAATATTTAAGAATATTAGAATTTATGAATATTAAGAATGATAATAACATTAATATAAATAAACGCCCCTCTCATTAATAAACCAATGAAGATACCAAAGCGCAACCTAACACGAATAACCAACCTGCAAGTCTATTCAACCCGATCACTAAAAGGCCATCGCAAAAATGTGGTACCATTTCCACCCACTTACAACTGGCCCGTAAATTCTATCCAAAAGTACCGCCGATGCATTAACTCTCTTCTGTCGAGGCTCCATATTCACTCGGAGCTCCAGTGCGAGTGACAGACGAACACAAGGGTTGAATATTCTCTCTATTGCTTCACTTCGCTTCGCTCTGCTTCGCTCTGCTTCGCTTGTCAACTCGCTCATGGGGTAAACACTTCCTTTATGAGCTCGTTTTGTCTGTGCGAAGCGTGTTCTAAACATGTTAGACGCTTCGGTGGTTCGTGTTTGTGTTCGGATGTGTGACTGATTTATTTACTTAGAGATGTTATTTTTGTACTTTCTTATAGATAAATGTAAAATAGTTTGGTGGATTGTGAGCATATTAGTTACGGGAGGAGACTGAATGGTTGAATTAGGTCTGAGGTTTTTCTCTCTTGCTTTTCTTTCCTACTTCTTCCTACTTGAATTATTATGAATCATCATCACGGCAATTATTGTAATCATTTGTACCATTCAACCATCATCGCTAATATACTTCTCTTATCAACACCTACTTCTTTTCATAATCTTTTTATCTTCTTTTTGCATATAATATCTTATTTCCTCCCCCTTTTCCTTCCTCCCTTTCTCTCTTCTTCCCCCAAACCCCCTTTCATACAAGGGAAGAACTTTGAATAATAGCGCAACCTTCTGTCCAAACGCGAAGCAAACTTTTTAACGAAGAGTGGAGGAGGGAGGGTGCGGGGCAGGGAGATGGGGTGGGGAGGGAGGTGCGGGAGGAGGGGGAGGGAAGAGGGAAGGGGAGGGGAAAGGAGGGGGGGAGGCACAGTAACAGCGGCCGGAGAGAAGGTTTTCCGCAGAGTTAAAGGGCCGCAAGTCAGCTGTTTACTGAGCTCGCAGGTTGCAACAACGCCCGCGGGTTGTTATCGCTTTTCCCTACTTTGTTTACTGCAATGTAACTGAGTTGTAAAATTTTCTCTGTCCGTCTGGTTGTGTCTGTGTCTGTCTATATGTTTGTCTTTCTCTGTCTCTGTCTGTCATGTCTTGTCTGTCTGTCTGTCTGTCTATCTGTCTCTGTGATTCTCTCTCTCTTTCTCATTCTTACGTTCTTGTTATCATTATCGCCGTTGTCCACCACACATTATCGGCGTCACAACCACCCATTATCGTCACTCTTGCCATGAAAATAAAAACAACAACTACAATAACAACAAAACCTCATCGCCCGAACGTGCGCAAAACTCACCAATTGGCAACTCACATTATTGCATCATAACAGCCCCGGGGAAGCTGCGTGACTCACCTCACTCATGTAATGCACTTACCACGAGTGTCTGGTCGGTATATCTGTACACACTCACACACTCACGTCCATGTGTGCATTCTGGATTATGCATACATGTGCCCCTGTTTACACTCGCTCTATCTCCTCATATTTTAAAACAATTATAACCAGGGTGTGCAGGCGATTGTACGTAAACGCAGACAGAAAAGAGACACATACACACATAATATGTATTCAATAGAGTCTTATGGATGAACAATCACATGATAAAGGTCAAATTTTGTATCACAGCGAGAAACTGTTTATTCTAAGGGCATCAACCTAGATACCGAATCATCAATTTGTGTTTCACCTTTCAATCTACACCGTGATGTAGCAGTAAACAAAAGCGTAGCGGATGAGTAGCGGGTGAATTGTGGATGCGCCACACCGTCAGGCTGAGTGTGCAGAGTCAGGCTGAGTGTGAAGAGTCAGGTTGAGTGTGAGTGTGCAAAGTCAGACTGAGTGTGAAGAGTCAGGTTGAGTGTGAGTGTGCAAAGTCAGACTGAGTGTGCAGAGTCAGGCTGAAACAGGTAAGCATGAGTCTGTCTAGCGGGAACATCCAATCGCCGGCATGGTGGTCACAGCTGATCGACCAGCCAGGCGCAAGGACCCCGGTGAATCATTTTCTTCTGAGGAAGCTTCGTCACGTGATTCTAGTCCTTTCCTCACTTAAGAGCATCTTCTCTGAGCTTTATTCTGCGAGATGAAATCACTCGTTGGTGTTTATTTGGATGTTTTCTTTCGAATAGTGCCGTTACGTAAGCCTGTCTCTCGAGTGAAGCATTGTGAAAAGCCAACGAGAGAAATTTTCGTTCACATCCTGTGCAAAGACTGTTTTTATTCCTTGTCTCTTGTTGTCTATCCATTCCTCAAAACCGACACTTTTTGGTAACTAAATAAGAAGTCAATTGCTCTAGATACCCAGATAAATTCGTCGGTTTACGGTAGAGTAAATCCCCATTAACCAAAATAAAGACACAAATGCGCGCACACCTCCGCGCCCTCGTTCAGATCAGCCAGGATGTTGTTTTCTCGTGTCCTAACTGCTTCATCCACATGTCACGCTGTTTTATTTCCAAATATAAATCCTGCAGCATGGACGCCTGTTGTTACATGCCTCGCTTGTACGTGCCGAGGGACAAATTACTGCAGGTATTACACCAATCTACTGCCTGACAGGACAAATTAACAATGCCAGTCGAGGCATAAAATTGGCAACCATAGCGTGTGTACCCCGACCCCCATTACGGTCTGTTATGGCAGGCGCGCCGCGTTACACCGATGAAGTCCCTCAGTAAATTTTCAAAAACTGCTCTAAACGCCACAAAAAAAAAAAAGACGAAAAAAAAAAAAGTAGTGACGCAAAGAAGGAAATCCCAAGACCTAATACGAAGAGTAATATCTTCCGAGGAACAAATAAGAGACGCCCGTTTCCGAGAAGACAGAAGCAAGTCTGTGTCAACAAACGACGAGATGGCGGGCGGGCGGCTGACGGGGCGGGAGGAGAGGGAGGAAATGAGGGCGATGAGGGAGGCGCGGCGGGGGCGAAGATGCAGATGGAGGGAGAGGGATGGAGGCGACTGGGGCGCTCGCAAGGAGGAGGCGAAGAGGGGTGAGGACCAGAGAGAAGAACAGAACACGGAATAAAGACAGGGAATGGCGTAACTGTCGAGAACAAAGTGTAACGAGAAAAGAATGGCAATTAGTCATGCATTTGGAAAGGCGAAGGTAACGGCGCAAGGCGGTATTTCTCCTGCAGGCACGGAGCACGCGTAAACCACACTCGAAATTACCCTCACTTTTCACACAATGTTCAATATCTGGCTTGGCTTGGAAAGTGAAAGCGTCTGGCCGTGGAGGCAGCAGCAGCCAGACGTGAAATATGCACAAGCTATTAAAGAAATAAAAGGTTCATTCCTGGCGACGGTTAAGACACCATGAAAATAAGTATTGCATTGTACTACGTAAACGGGGAAAAAATAATACATGAGGAATTTCAACATAAAAATGCACGTCCTTTTTCATGTCATCATAAGCTCTGCCATAAAGAAACAAAACATTCTTAAGGCAAATATCCAAAAACTCCAAACGAGAAATTAAACCGACACCTCCCGCCGAACGAGACCGTGGTCGGCGACTGAAGCGCAAGCCGGAGCCAGGCCGGCAGGTGTTCAGGCGTTCACGAGGAGCCGGAAGTCGCGCCAAAATATTATCGCGAAGGTGTATTTTCAACCGCCTTAAATAAAAGCCAATTCTGACTCAATTATCATAAGCTTTGATCACTTTTACGACTCCTCTCTCCTGAAGTGTGACATGGGTGGCTCTGCCGGGGAGGGGGAAGGACAGCACGAGAGTCGAGTGTTACGTGACAATGCCCGAGATTATCGCCTTTATGTATCTCGTCATGTCTTTCCCACGCTTGGGGTTGCATTGACACCTTAAAAAGTTATTGCAACTTTTTCTATCAATAAATATGAAAATTAATGTGACAGGTAATTCTGCACTATTTTGTCTCGTATATTTTACGCCTCTTTTCATGGACAATTAACAACTTGAAATGAGCTGCCATTAGTATTACTGATGATTACTTTGATGCTTCTGTACCAGTTGCAACGCCAAAGAAATTGTTTTCACACATGAAGTGTCACTTTGGGAACATGAAGTAATTAACACAAATCGCTCTGTTATCGCTACGCTGAGCCTCCGGGCAGGTGCCACCAGCAGGCTGATTCACATCACTCCTTCGATTCAATGTTCTGTCTATCATTGCTCGCACCGGAGTTCGATCACCTCATAAGATAAAAGTCATAATACAATACAAACTCCATTCAATGAACCTTAATCTCGATATTCATATATTTAAAAAAATGTTTTGCAACTTTGTAAACTAACTAACTGGCATTTTTGGAGTTCGCGCAAGCCGGTTCCCCACACTTCCGCTCCAGCGCATGCGCGGTGAAGTGCGCGCATGACTGGACGTGCATTCTCAGGAAATCACGCGCCTCTTTTTTGGCAGAGCTACATGATCTCCTCAAAAGGCTCCCAAAAGGGCAGCTTAACCGTAATTAATCGGTTATAAATTCCAAGGTTAAGGATTCCTTCAGCGGCGAGAGACGTGCAGGCGAGCGTGTGTCATCGGAAATGGCTTGCTGCTGTGGCCGATTTCTTGGGGGGGGGGGGGGGGGGGGGTGAATGCTATGTTTATCCACGTGAGATTTCTCTCGATTCCCATTCATCAGATTTTTTTTTGCATTACCATCGTGTTATTTGGGTGTCCTCATGTCTTGTTCTTGACTCTCTCTCTTCAGAGTTTTCTTCCTTTCCCTTTCCTTTCCTTTTCTTGCATCCCCTTCGGTTCTGTGTTGTTCTCTTCTTTCCCTTTCCTTTCCCTTCTCTTCCCCTCTCCTCCTCTGCATTCCATTCCTCTATCCCTTCTCTTCATCCTCTCCTGCCCTTCCCTCTCCCTTCTTGGCATCATCTGCTTAACTATCTTCTCTGCCCCCCCCCCCCCTCCCCCTTGCCCCACCCACAGCTCCCCATTCCTAACCGGCCGAGAGCTTGAATATTTTTATTTATTACCTTTTAAATCCTGTTCTTTCGCTCTTCCCTCCTTTCATTTCCTATTGAGCCCCCATCCCTCTCTCTCTCTTTCTTGTCTTCCTTTGGCTTTCACCGTT
>NC_061836.1:33618193-33633193 GCF_019202785.1 Penaeus chinensis
GAGAGAGAGAGAGAGAGAGAGAGAGAGAGAGAGAGAGAGAGAGAGAGAGAGAGAGAGAGAGAGAGAGAGAGAGAGAGAGAGAGAGAAAATTACTTTTTGTTAGTTTATGATAGTTCTCGGCGTCAGCAATGTATAATCCTAATGGTATAAGAAATTCCTGTATTTCTCCTCTCTACCGTTCGCTTTTTTCCCTCTCTCGCCCTCCGTATCGACTAACCTAACAATCCGATTATCCACACCTTACATCCACATCCACTCTGACATCCGCATCGCATCCACATCCACATAATATCCCCATCCACCCATCATCAACAAAAGGCCGCCAGGGGGACGTCAAAATCACCGTAAGAAATACATAAAAAAGGAAACACGAGACACGTAAGCTGGCCTTGGCTTTGGAGGAGTCTCCCGATAAAAAAAGGAAAAAAAGAAGAAAAAAAAAACGAGAAGAAAAAAGGAAAAAAGGAGAACATGAAAACAAAGAAACGAAAAAAAAAAAAAGGAAAAAGAAAACAGACAGGGAAAAAAAACAAGGTGAAGTCTTCCAATAAAAAAGGATAAAGACAAAAATAAACGGAGAGAGAGAGAAAGAGAGAGAGAGAGAGAGAGAAAGAGAGAGAGAGAGAGAGAGAGAGAGAGAGAGAGAGAGAGAGAGAGAGAGAGAGAGAGAGAGAGAGAGAGAGAGAGAGAGAGAGAGAGAGAGAGAGAGAGAGAGAGAGGGAGAGAGAGAGAGAGAGAGAGAGAGAGAGAGAGAAAACGGTTCATGTGTCGTAATCCACGCGACACGTAACGTAAAACCAGTTTGCCGGCGACGAGACGAGACCACGAATTCTACGCTCGATTCTCGTGCTGCGCTTCTCGCGTCTTCGTTGCTTCCTTGGCCTTTTTGGATTCGTTTCAGGAGGAAAGAGGGACATAAAAAGAGAAAGAAAGAAGAGAAGAAGAAGAGGAAGACGGAGAAGATGTATAGGAAGAAGGAGGAGAAGGAGGCGAAGAAGAAGAAGAAGTAATAAAAGAAGAAGAAGAAGAAGGAGGAGGAAATGAAGAAGAAGATGGAGAAGAAGAAGAAAGAAAGAGGAAGAAGAAAATATTGGCTCGTCATACATCCGGTAGGTTTTTTCCCCTTTGATAACCAGATATGCAAATGTTTGTTTTCCTTCTACTAAAGAAACTTGACGCTGAACAACCGACATCGTCTCTCTTTACTTTTCTTGAGGCTTATCTATCACGCGAATGATTTACGGCTTGTTCATATCCCAGTCACCCCCCTCCCCCCTCCCCGCTTATCACAATCACCCCCTCCCCCTCCCCCCCCCCCCTCCCCCCCTCTCCTAACGGGAGCAGACAGCCCCCGCGAATCGGCAGGAGAAGCAACAGCTGAATGTACACACGCTCGATTAACCGATCTCAATTTTCCCGTCTATCGATCTTGCTGCTGTTACCTCTTCTCGTCTGCTCCTCTCCCTTTCTTTCCCTCTTTATTGGCTCCGCATCTGACCTAGTTTGACCCAGCCACAAGCGCCGTGAAGTTTCCCATTTAAGTTGTTCCGAGGCGGAGGAGGGGGGGGGGGGGAGATAATGACTCGAGGGGCGCCGAGGTCCCTTAGGGCAAGGGAGGAAGGGAAAGGGAGGGGGGAGGTAGGGGAGGGGAGGAGTGAAGGGTATGAAGGGAGAGAGGAGGGGAGGGGAGGGGAGGGAAGGAGAGGAAGAGATGGGAAGGAGGAGGAAAGAGACAGAGAAAGAGAAAGAGAGGTAGATCGAAAAATAGATAGAGAGAGATAAAGAACGAGAACGAGAAAACGAAAGAGAAGAGAAAAGAGCAGACGAGAGCATAAAGAGGGAAGAAGCAATCGCGGAGTAAATCAGACCACTTCCCCCCAAACACGGAGACTCAGCTTCCGCGGAAGTCGAATTATCCGAAAATTCTCATCGGTAATGAACTGCGGTTGAGGGCGGCCGCTCGCGTCTGTGCTCCATACTCGCTGCAAATCAATTTCTGACAAATAATCAAACAGAGGCCGTCAGCTGTGGCCGACCCCCATCCCGCTCGCCCGCTTGCGGCCTCAGCATCACGGCGAGGGGCGGGGGAAGGGGGGGAGGAGGCTGTGCGGAAGCAGGAAGTAAAGAGGTGCGCGCGCGCGCGTGTGCGTGTGTGTATATATAGAGAGAAAGAGAGGGAGAGAGCAAGCAACTGCAGAAAGTGTGTATCCCCAAGGTCTACATAAATATAAGTACTCCTAAAGACCTTGTTCCTCCGGCCAGAGCAACGTGCGAGGGCGAGGTCCGTCCGCCTGATGGGACTCCCGCTCGCAGCGTCACAATCGTCACAGTCAGTTACTCGAAAAAAAAAGCTGCATTATCTATAGACACGATTCGACAAGATTCACGTGAAGCCTGATGTTTTTTCTATAAACACTGAGATGTTTTTCTTATGCAACAAAAAGGGGGTTACATCATTCACAGCCAAGAATGGCGCTATCAGCCTCCGCCGCCATTTCTGCCGCACGGAAAACTCGCCCATAATCTCTCGCTCCATAAGGACACCTTTTCTATAATTTCCGGAGAGATTCATCGCGTACGGCATTTTAAAGTTATGATTGCTACGTAATTGCAAGTTCGGGCAGACTGGGGGCAAGAACGGACTGCAATCAGCATGGGTGTAAGGGTCACGAATGCAGGTCACGTCGCCGTAAATTCAGCCCTAAAAGCTTTCTTCCGTTTTATTGTTACGGTCGTTCTCAAAATCATAGCGGAGATGGCAAACTTTTCGTTCTTTCACAAAAAGAATAAAATAAGAAAAAAGACAAAATGAAAAAAAAAAAAAATGTTTTTTTATTCCTTAATGAAAATTGACACAAGGGAATAATAAAAAGTCAAGAGGAACATTTTCGACGATTGGCCAAAACTCAAATGGATATTTCCAACAGCCCTCGACGAGTCCATCTTTTCATTAAGCGAAAACATTACCTGAAGACTTGCAACTTGCTACCCAGTTAAACTGCAATTGCCATTATTCTTTCGAATTCATTCTGTAGTTCCAGAAAACATTCCGAATTTCGAGGCCATGACGTCACGACCACGCCGTTGCCATGACAACCGAAAACCTAGTGATCGGGTTAACGTTCGCTGGTCTGGCATTTTCGGCCGTTTTGCATATCCTCGTTTCTTGTGCCAGAGAGCATAAATTCAGGAGGATATCCGGTATTGACTTGTAAATATACGTCTGGCGGGAAAAATGGACTCCAAGCTAGCTATTTGGACGTCTAGATTGCAACAAGAACGAGAAAAATGAATGAAAAAAAAATGACGTGTCGATAGCTAGGAGGGCCTTTTTCCTTCACACTTCACTTGCTTGTTCTGTTCTTGTTCTTTCTGTTCTCGAATCACGCGCAGAACACCAAGAACAGAACGCCTTCATTACTAAAATTCCTCATTCGTTATAACAAATACCTACACGTTGATCTTTTCTACTGACAGGTTTGAATGACGTGACACTATTCTTTGCTGATGAAATGTCAGAAAAACGCCAGACATATGACAGGTTTATTGAAAGATGAGACATCATTTTCGAAAAATCTCGAAGTGGCTCTTTTTTTCTTGCTACTAAAATCTATTCTTTTATAGTCAGCTCCTCGTTCTTCACCCTTCCTTTGGTTCACTTATTCTCTCTCTTTATTCATTCTTTCTTCCTCGTTCCTGTACTTTCCTTCGTTCCCTCTCTCCTCTCCTTCTCCTTCCCTTTTAATATTCCTCCCCTTGTTTCTCTACTTCTTTCGTTCATTCCCTCCCAACTTGTTCCTCTGCATTCCTTTCTCTCCTTTATCTTCCTCCCTTGCTCCTTTCCCTCTCCCTCCTTCCATCACCTTCTTTTCTCCTCTCCTTCCTACTGCTCCCTTGTTTTCCTCCCTCTCCTTCCTACATCTCCCTTGTTCTCCTCCAATTTCCTTCTCCCTCCTTCCTTCCCCTTCCCCTCTCCTCCCTCTCTCCTTCCATCCCTCCACCTCCTTGACCGCAATCTCCACTCCTCGCACCACCTCCGCCCCCTCGTCACTGTCAACACTCGACCACGGACAAACGTGCTAATTTACGTCTGACGCGGCGGCCGGGTTTGCGCGTGGCAGGGGAGGGGTGGGGAGGGGGGAGAGAGGCAGGGGGAGTGGGGGAGGGAGAGAGGGAGTTTTGGAAGTGGGGGAAGGGAGTAAGGGAGGTGTAGAGGGAAGAAGAGAGGCCGAAAAGGAAGAAGGGAGGCAGGGAGGAGGGAGGTAGGGAGGCAGGGAGGCAGAGAGAAGGAGATAGGAAGGGAGGAAGGGAGGCAGGGAGAAGGATGGAGGGAGTGAGGGAGCCAGGGAGAAGGAGGGAGGGAGGGAGATAGACAGAGAGAGAAAGAGAGAGAGAGAGTGAGAGAGAGGGAGAGAGAAAGAGAGAGAGAGAGAGGGAGAGAGAGAGAGAGAAAAAAAAAAAACGAACAGACAGACAGGGTCACTCATCATACAGACACGAAAGGCAAGCATAAGTCTGCAAAACCTCAGAGCGACTCCTATAGCGGGGTTACTGATATGGGTTAAGTAGCAAGCAGTATTTCCGCCGTACGGTCTTCGTAGACGACCTTGAAAACGATCGAAGTTGGAAAAAAAAATGAAATAAAAAAATCCCTTTAAAAGATCCGACACTTTTCCTCGCTGAAGATGTAAAATATACTTTTCCCCCCAGAAACGAATGCTCTGTGGTTTCGCAGGATTTCGAAATGGCCTGGGAATGTTCATCAGGAATTATACGGCAAAAGTTCCTCAAAAGATGGTGACAACGTTCATTAAGGCGCCGGCGACACGCGATCGTACGCCCGCCAGCGACGCCGCGCAGGAAATACTTCAAGCGCAGGATCGATCTTTTCATTGCGTCTTCTCCGTACGAGCCCCACGCACGCACTCACGCACGTGTACGCACACGCCCACATATATATATATATATATATATACGGAGAGAGAGAGAGAGAGAGAGAGAGAGAGAGAGAGAGAGAGAGAGAGAGAGAGAGAGAGAGAGAGAGAGAGAGAGAGAGAGAGAGAGAGAGAGAGAGAGAGAGAGAGAGAGAGAATACAATAATAAAGAAACAAAGTATGAAAGACAACTTGGAAAGCGAGACAAAAGGAAAATCCAGAGCACAGGAACCGCGTTGTTATGCATTAAAGGCTAAATATAAATCCCGCTAATTAGAGCCGTGACGTTTAATATATTTTCCCCGAGAAAGTTGTGGCTCGTAAATGAAAAGTTGCTGAAAGGCTCTGCTTTTGTGCTTCGTTTGTGCTGCTGTTGCCTCGCCATGAGAAGCGGCGCTGCCGGCCCTCGCGCGTGCCTCCACTGCGCTATGGACACACAGACAGACAGACGGACAGGCAGACGAGAGAGAGAGAGAGAGAGAGAGAGAGAGAGAGAGAGAGAGAGAGAGAGAGAGAGAGAGAGAGAGAGAGAGAGAGAGAGAGAGAGAGAGAGAGAAAGAAATCACTCTACGAAACAAATTCCTCTCACCCCCCCACCCCCCACCTAGCACTCCGTCAGCGTCCGCCGGCGTGCCTATCCTCCGCTCCCGACGAGGCACCATTTCTTACATTATGGTATTTATTCATTTATTTACTGTATTTTAAAACCTCATTTAAATTCTATATTTTGTTTATTATTATTATTTTTATTTTTTTTACTTTTTTATTCATTCCACTTTTTCTTCATTCTCGTATCTATTTCTATCCTCTTATTATATATTTTAAATTATTATTTTTTTATCATTTATATTTATCTTTTTTTTTTCTCTCTATAACTTGATATAACTCGATACGATTTCTAGTTATTCCTGCGTTTAGTAAAGCATTTCCTGGCTTTTATATCGCTATCGTTAAGATCTAATCACTTAATTGACGCCCGCTTTTGTAGATACGGAACCGCCAATCAAATGGAGAAAATAAGCTTTAAAAAATACAGATCAATTTATTCTTTAGATTCTTTGAAACCGAAGCCTGATCACTTGAATCCAGGTCATTCATTTTCAGAAGAAATGCAAAAGAAATATGTACTTACTCCACACGGCCTGAAGTGACTGTGCAACATACCTGGAAAAAAGGAAGGAAACATTCATTGCACGTAATAATAGCGCTTGTCATCAACACATAAAAAAACAAAAAGATGACTCATAATTCTTACGCAAAACCTGCTTGAAATTACCATGTAAGAATAGTACAAAAAAAAGGACAAAAATAAAACAAAATAAATCGTTCCATGATGAGAAAGAGAAAGTGGAATAACTAAAACGAGGTATTTTATGCTCAGATTACGAATAAGACTTTTTTGGCTTAGTCTTCAGCCGCTGGCGCGACCTATTGCTCCTGCGGGCTGTCGGGGATCGGAAAACGTGGATTCTTTACATGCGCCTCATGGGAATAGATGGGTAAATAGAGAGAGAGAGAGAGAGAGAGAGAGAGAGAGAGAGAGAGAGAGAGAGAGAGAGAGAGAGAGAGAGAGAGAGAGAGAGAGAGAGAGAGAGAGAGAGAGAGAGAGAGCGAGAGAGAGCGAGAGAGCTTTGCAAACGTGG
Source organism: Penaeus chinensis (assembly GCF_019202785.1). Classification (NCBI taxonomy): domain Eukaryota; kingdom Metazoa; phylum Arthropoda; class Malacostraca; order Decapoda; family Penaeidae; genus Penaeus; species Penaeus chinensis. The sequence continues at coordinate 33,624,771 of NC_061836.1, forward strand.
AACAGGCACAGATTCAAAGGCTCTCGATGACGTCACGAGCTTGGTGTTGTGGCGGCCGCAGCTTTACCCGGAGCGTTGTATGGATTCCCGAGAGTAATCCTGTTGGGCGCCCGAGAGGTTAAATACATCCATGTACGCCCTGTGTACGTGACTGTTCCGGATAAAGGGAGCGGCCTGGGTTCTGCTGAGTGACGGCCTCTGTGCGCGCGTGAATCATCGAGGTTGACGTTCATTTAAGCGGGTCTGTTGATAAACAGTTCGACGCTAACAAAAAACTCTAAACACTAATAGAAAAAGAAAAACAGAAAAAAAAGAAAAAAAGAGAACATCGGGTTGCTGTACATTTAAGCGATTCTGTTGATAAAAAGCCGGACATTAACTGAAAGCTTTATACACCATCAGCAAAAAAATACTATAAAAAAAAGCTGAATGCTTCATTGGTCACGAAATGAAACGTTTTCGGATTCACTTTTTTTTTAGTATGAATTATGGAAGTTTAATCTTCTCTCTAGTCCATTTTAAGGGAATGAATTTCCGGGCGTCTATGCTGACAGAGAGGAAATCACCGATACATATTTTTTTCATATTTGCTATTGAATACGGGACGACGATGGCCAGATAATGTCAATATTCATTTACTATCATTTTACTCCATTGACTTCTAAATGGGATATTGTGAAATAATCTTTGGGAGGGAGAGGGAGGGAGGGAGGGAGGGAGGGAGGGAGGGAGGGAGGGAGGAGAGAGAGAGAAAGAGAGAGAGAGGGAGGGAGGGAGGGAGAGAGAGGGAGGGAGAGAGAGAGAGAGAGAAAGAGAGAGAGAGGGAGGGAGTTAGGGAGAGAGAGGGGGAGGGAGGGAGGGAGGGAGAGAGAGAGAGAGAGAGAGAGAGAGAGAGAGAGAGAGAGAGAGAGAGAGAGAGAGAGAGAGAGAGAGGGAGGGAGGAGAGGGAGGGAGGGAGGGAGGGAGGGAGGGAGAGAGAGAGAGAGGCTCCTTCCGATCCCCTCATCAAAAGTTGTAATTAACTACGGAGATGAAATCAGTCGACTGGAGTTTATAATGATAAAAGTCGTATCCGTTTTCTGTGAGAGGGATTATTTATGTTGATATATAGGACTCTTTGCAACGGAGGGTCACGGCTTCCTCGGGTCGATATTCCAGGGTCAAGGCTGAAGGGCTCAAGGGTTGAATTTGACACAACTAATGGTGACGGCAATTATTACTACCACCACTATTCTTAGTGGTGGTAGTATCATCCTGTTTCTCATTAATTTCTTATTAATTCCATATCAAAACTGGAAGATAACAATCACTGTCAACTGCTAATATACACCAAAGATTATTCAAATGACGTCGCAATGGAGAAGGAATCACTGCAGCTTCCGAGAAGAAATACAGGTCGTGTTTTCAACGTGTTTCAAAAAGTGATGCAGACACGGACATTATTACATACATTAATAGTACTTCAATATCAAAATACGTTTAGATTTCCGAAAAAAAACTCCTATGAAATAACGGTCTTTCATAACGCGTTTTGGAAGTATTAGTTCAAAGTTCAAATGTATATAGAACTCTTCTCTAGAACAAATAAGTTCATGTTTAACCTTCCTTCTGCGGCGCGAGGTCGGAGTCATGGAACTCCGAGGAGGAGGAGGAGGAGGAGGAGGAGGAGGAGGAGGAGGAGGAGGAGGAGGAGGAGGAGGAGGAGGAGGAGGAGGAGGAGGAGGAGGAGGAGGGAGGAGGAGGAGGAGGAGGGGAGGAGGAGGGGAGGAGGAGGAAGAGGAGAGGAAGAGGAGAGGAAGAAGACGAAGAAGACGAAGAAGAAGAAAAAGGAGAAGAAAGGGAGAAGATGAAGACGAAGAAGAAGGTGAAGAAGTAGAAGTGGGTGGAGAAGAACAAAAACAAGAACAAGAAGTAAGAAGAGAAAAGTGAAGAAGGCGAAGAAAAAAACTTGCTATTTGTTCATTGTCTGTCGCTTTCCCGCATTCCTCCTTCCTGGCTTCCCGCCGGACCGGAGACTCACTCCGCCGCCCAAAAAATCGCGAAAATCCGAAAACTGGAATTCCGACTTTCTCTCTGCTTGACGATCTGAACAGTTCCTCCGGGGCATTCCTGCCCCGTTATTGCCGCTGTGTTCTGTCTCCCTTCGCCCTGTTCAGGCCGACTTCAAAGGACCTGTTCCTCCGCGCGACTTCAAAGGTCGCGCGCCTCGCCCCGCCGAGTGATGCTGGCGCCTTCAGCAACAAGCCTCGAGTTGCGGCGTCGACGGTTACCGTGTTGGCTGTTTCGGCCTTCTAGTTTACATTGTAGTAAGGTGGAATGAAAAAAAAAAATGTGCATATATATATATATATATATATATGTATGTATATGTATATGTATATGTATATGTATATGTATATTTATATGTATAAGTATATGTATGTGTGTATGTGCGTGTGTATCAATGCAATGGGACTGTCACCATCCTCCCTGTTGCAGCCTTTATCATCGTATAGCCTTCAACGCAATCATCCTGCAACATCCATTTTCTGCTCTCACAGCTACGCAAAATAACCGACAGCCTGATCGCGAACAGCCCAAGTCGACGATGCTCAGCTGCAACAAAAGTCATGAATGGGAAGGCCGCTGAATGACGAGTCATTGATGTCACTGGATTGCAGTGTGGATGCAGCAGGTTTATTTGTATTTGGATGGTGTGCCTGTGTGTGTTTGTGTGTGTGTGTGTTCTCCCTTTATTTTTTTTTTTCTCTCTCTCGCATCTCTCGCCCGAAAACATATATTGCAACTTGCTCATTATTGGTCGGGGTCTTTTGCAAGCGATGCTATTTTCCTTCGCATTACGCTTGTTCGTTCATAATTTGTTCCAAAATTCCTATCTTCATATTTTTTTCATCTAGTGTAAGATTAGCTTTGTAATGGGTTTGTAATAAACTATGTTGTGAATAAATCAAACAACAAATAAGTTTATATGTATGTATACACACACAGACACATAGACAGTTACACATATATACAGTACATATGTCCACAATATATTTATTCCCAATTCCCACATTCATAATTCTCGACCTTCCTCTCCTCTTTCCCTTGTTTCTCCTTCCCTTTGTCCACCTCCTCCTTCGCACCCCTCGCCCCTTCCCTCTCGTCCTCCCTGCAACCCGACATTAATAAAGCTGCCAAGACGTCTCCTCAATACCTCCCCCACCCCCCTCCCTGCCGCCCACATCACCACCTCCCCCCTACCCCCCCCCACATCAACACCTCCGCCACCCCCTCCCTGCCCCATACCCCCACATCCCCCCCCCCCCCCCAACACGCGTCTCGAGCTCAGTCATTTCTCACGAGATATTTTTCTTTAATTTCCCTTCTTTCTCTCCTCCTTGTCTCGCGAGGGATGGCGGGACGAAGGCCTTGGAGGCAGCGCTTTTGAAGGAACGATTGCGCTGAATGGAGCTCTTGCTTTACGCTTGTTATTATGGTCTTCATTCTTTTTCTTCTCCTTTTCTCCTCTTCTTCTTCTTGTTTCTGCTTTTGGTCTTAATTCGTTTTCTTCTCCTTTTCACTTCCTCTCTTTCATCTTCTTTTCTGCTTAAGGTCTTAATTCTCTTTCTTCTTTTTTGTCTTCTTTTCCTTCTTATTCTTCTTTTTTGTCTTCTTTTCCTTCTTATTCTTCTTTTTTGTTTTCTTCTCCTTCTTATTCTTCTTCTTATTTTTGTCTTTTATTCCTTCTTCTTCTTGATCTATTTTGTCTTCTTTTCCTTCTTCTTATGGTCATAATTCTTCTCCTTCTTTTCTTCTCCTTCTTCTTCTTCCTCTTCTTCTGCTTATGATCTTAATTCTTCTCCTATTCTTCTCCATCTTCTTTTCCTCCTACTTACGACCTTAATTCTTCTCCTTTTCCTCCTCCTCTTCTTCTTCTTCTCCTACTTCCCCTTCTTCTACGGTCTTATGTGGTCTCTAAGCATGTCTTTAGCGAAGGTCTTTGCGGATTTGAGAAGGAATCGCCGGCTCTGAAAGCATCCAACCTGCACGGACTGAATCGGGCACGAGTCTCCGTTGAAGGAACGACAGACGAATTTCTTTAAGCGACGTCCCCCTTGGTGTTTTGAGTCACGAATGGCACACAATACGTAAATGTGTAAACAAATGTATATAGTAAATAAGTAAATAAAGAATAAAGTGTATGTATCGATAAATAATATAGAAAAAATAATTATTAAAAAACAACAACTGAATCCCCACCTAAAAACATGAAAAAAATGCTTTGAACCCCCTAAAAAAAATAAAAACTAATGAATAAATAAATGAATTAATAATAATAATAATAAACAAGACCTCTACCACCAGAGGTAAGCAGTCCGGACCAACACAGGATACGGGAAAGCGAAGTGGAAGCTCGTGACACTTTTACAGCGGATCAAAACGAGGTTCCAATTTATGTCATTTCAGTTAATTCTCGTTTTCCAGGAAGCTGCCACTGGCGTTAAGCGAGATCTAATTATAATTAAGTCAGCATCTGCAGTAACTTTCCTAATACGAGGCTGTTCCTGCAAACATTACGAAGCTACAATTATCATTCTTCACTCATAATAAGTGATAATAATACCAGAAGTTCTAGTAAGCCTTGTAATATTAAACAGCGCTGTTGGAACCGTTAATAGCACGACTAACAATAAAATCATAATTACGTGAATATAATAACGAGACCGCAATAACAAAAAAGACGGAAAAAACAGCAGACAGAGAAGACGAAGAAAACGGAGTTAAATCACCTGATAATAACAACAATGGCTGCAATGACCAATAATGAGTATGGCCCCAAAGCCCTCGCCTCTATCCCTAACGAGCGGCCATTGAAGTGATCACCTTGCTCGTTGCTGATGACGTGTTGCAGGGACCTTTCTCGTCTGAACTGCCGTTGATTAAGGTCAGGAAAAGGCAGGGAATCCCAGACCCAAAAGCGACGGAAAATATGACTTTTTGGGCCTTCGTGTCAAAGTCGAATTCTCTTGGGAGGGAGGGAGGAAGGGAGGGAGGGAGAGGGAGAGGGAGAGGGAGAGGGAGAGGGAGAGGGAGAGGGAGAGGGAGAGAGAGAGAGATAAAGAGAGACAGAGTCGCGTAAATCCTCCCGACCCTGCGTACCCTTCCTGGCCAGCGACCGGCCCGCCGCCATTCCCTGACACACAGACAGACAACATAAGGACAGACAGGCAGCCCATCATCCCTATCACGGAACACACATTACTCAAAAGCCCGCTGTTCCCACGAGCTGCCGGCACCCCACCTACACATCTCAGTGCCTCGAGCCCACCGCACCCGGCCAGCCAATGGGTCTATTCAGGGGCACGGCGGTCGCTCGGAAATCTGAGAAATGGCCACGATTACTCATGAGACTTTTTCTCCATTCATGATCGGATATGAAGAGATGAGGCGGTTGTGACGGGAAATTGTGAGTCAGGGGAAGGGGGGAGGGGAGGGTGGGGGCGGGGGACCTGCAGTGTAAGGAGGGGGGGAAGGAGTTGCACATGTTCGCCGCACGTGTCACGTTCATAGGGTCGATTCGCGTATCCGCAGATGAAGGACTGAATGCTGTGTCTATTGTGGATACTTAAATTTTTTTCAAATTGTTATTCTGATTCGATGGAATAGAATAAACCAACAGAAAAAAATAATGGTTAATGGTTAGAACAAATAAATTTGCTAGATATCTAAGGTCATATAGATGTATAGTGATATTCTTAACACGCGTGATAAAATTGTTGGATAGAGAGAGACGGAAACATTCTCAGCAAAAGAGGAAAGACTATAACATCAACTAACCTTAAACCAACCTCACCCCCCCCCCCCCCCCCATCAGCCCCACCCCCCTGACCTTCAAGGGAACGTCGAGGAACCACAGAATCACGTGACCCAAGAACCGGTTCACTTTCTTCAGCAGTTCTCATCATCGTTGGGCATGACCGTCTCAAAAGAGTGATTTCAATGCCTCTGGCTCTGACTCATCGTGACTTGTTGACATTTCCTATGACTGTCATGTTTCTGCTACGTCGCTGCATGTCGCTGTTCTCGGTACTGGCGCCTGTGATTTGATAACGCCAACGGTGTCCTGTTGTCAGTGCTTCGTTCAATGGTGTTGATTACGACTCTAAATCTAGTTACCAATATATGACCAACATTTTTTATAAATCTCTAAAATCCTATACCATATACTTAAATAAACAACGGAACCGAATGTAATCCGCAAGACTTTATACAGTCTACGTTTTTCTGCCTAATATGTTTATGGTGATTCTAGAAATTTTCAGCAATTACCTCCCAGACTAAGATCCTCATAATTCAGCAGAGAAAGAACACAGTAACCGTGACGCTTTTGTCCCAGTTATTCTTCATAAAAATTTACAAAGAAGTGGAAATTCCGCTGGAAATAAAAAGATTCACACACGTCGCACTCTTTCCCTCGTGCCTAATTTATATTAAGATTATACCAGTTTTCGTCATGACTTGAGGGCCATATAAAGAAGAAGAAGAAGAAGAAGAAGAAGAAAAAGCTTATGGCCAGGAAAAATAACGTAAAGTTTAATCCTTCTGACGCGGTTCCACAAACTTGCCTGCTATTACGGTGGAGCTTCTTGGGTTTATTTTACTCCGAGTTTGTTTACGTTCGCGGGCCATCTTTGACTGCGTTCGATTGTTTGCGTTTGGACTTCGTTGGCAGTTTATGTTGTTATTTTATGTAATTTTTATGCTAATGAAATCACTCTAAATTACCCAAAAAGAGGAAATGGTGTATCATAAACAGATATAAAAGAATATTTACTCTTTAACCTGGCAACAGGACATATAATTCAAAACATTTGGAGATAATGCTATTTTAGCTTCCCTGTGAAGCATATATTCTTGTTTTTTTCTCACTATTTTACTGGGAAGAGAATACGAATCCTTATGAACGCGTTTCTCTGTATATCGCTATCAGCTTCAACTCCCGTAAATAAAATTTCTCCGCAAGACAGCTCCAAGAAAATGGCTTAGAGTTTACAACTTGCTATATACACACCAGAGGGGGATCTCGGCGCGCAACGCTGCACCTACGTTTACAGGGATCTTTTTGTTGCTTTTTTATATTTATTCATCTAGATAATCATAATTATTATTTTATTATTATTATAATTATTACTTGACAGGACGGCGTAGGTGAATTCAACTATCTGCCATCTATAAGGTTTAATAAGATAGATACATTTGGAGTGCCATTTCTCAATGGTGCGTGTTTTATCAATATATTCCTTTGAACGTATGTATAAACACGTGTAGATACATTTACACGTTAGTGCATATACATGCATGCATACATGTGGATGGGAAGAAGCCTTTGGCATAACTGTTTTTCTGTTCCCTTCACTGGTATGGTTTGCTCTCCAAGAATCACCTTTACAGACGCCGGCCCGCACGTGTATACTTACATGTGTGTGTGTGTGTATGTGTGTGTGTGTGTGCGTGTGTGTGTGTGCGTGTGTGTGTGTGTGTGTGTGTGTGTGTGTGTGTGTGTGTGTGTGTGTGTGTGTGTGTGTGTGTGTGTGTGTGTGTGTGTGTGTGCATACATGTCTGTATGAACATGTGTGAGTCAATATGAAAAAGAACAATCACCATCTCCTTCCACCAAAAATCTCTGAATCTGAAGAAGCATTTAGTACCGTATCCTATTCGTCTCTATTGTTTACCAGCAATATTCTTTTTCGTTTTTTCTTCAAAGGCCGAATTTCCTGCCCCTCCTTTATAATGAATCCCATTTAGAACTTTTCCCAAGGCTATAATTTCAGGAGGGGAGCATAAGTCCCCCCCCCCCCCTCCACCGGCTCCTGGGGTGTCCAGAGAAGGGGGCGCCATTATTTTCCTTGTTCCATAAGCATTATTGCCTCTCCTACTGCCATTACAAAGCCCATTTAGGATTAAACTACGTTGTTTCCTCCCCTCTAGACACACTTTGAATTAGTTCTCTGATCATAACAGTAATAAAATTCAAACCGTCCTAACCTGACTCGGTTTTCTAAATCATTCTACAAATAAAGTTTCCGTTGGAATACCACCCATCAATATGGCAGAGATGGTTAAGGACCTCCATTCCTTCGCCAATCACCAAAATTCCCCGGATCAAGCGATTCCTCGGCCTCCTGGGAGATCCTAAAACTTCCTGGGGCTAAGGAGGCCCCTTCTGTCAGGTCGTTGCAGGACTCGGGTCGTGTGCCTTCCTGAGGAGTCCTTTTCTCTCTTGGAAGAGGTCCTATGGGAACGCGAGAGAGGTTATGGAGAGACGCCAGTAACTGGACGATGCTGTGGCACTGCGGAGGGCCAGGCTTAATGATGCCTGCTGTGGACGTGGGTGCAGTGATGCAGTAGCTGTGGATGCGGTGGAAGCAGTATTGATG
>NC_061836.1:33638193-33670693 GCF_019202785.1 Penaeus chinensis
TGCGATCCGCTGCTCCTCTGCTGCGCTGCGTCGTTGATGATTCGTCTTTCCTGCGGACAACTTTGTGCTTGCGGACTCTAATGATCCACTTTCCCCGCTAACGAACATGGAATTTGCATTTGCTTTTCTCTTTAACGTTGATTTATAAAGACGGCGTTCGAAGGGGGCCCAAGATCCTCGCGTCCGCATGACCGCACGACCGCTCTACCGCTGTGCTCCCCTGACAGTGCATGACGTTGACGATTCCCGCCGGCCGCATGCCGTTGCCTCGTCTGCTCGTGACGGCTTCGGAAATTAATCTGCAGTGTCTTCTCTCATTCTCTATCTAGTTATTTTCCTCTATTGTTATCATCAGTTCTCTGTTTTCTGGTTTGGGTATCTGAGTGTATCCATTTTTATTCTCCTTTATTTTAGTTAATTACACCCAACTGCCGAATATTTGCGGTAGTCCTAGTTGCTACACAAGACTGCATCCGGAATTAAGGACCAAACGCACAAATTGCAATCTCAATTGCCCTGTTGCAGCGTCGGCTTCGTGCAACTTCCTCCCTCGCGCATTCTCCTGCAGCCGATACTTCCGCGCCGCCAGAAACGCGCCTCTCGGGACCCCGGCCGCCTGTGGTTCCGCACTGTCTTGCTACTTCCTGCTTCGGCTAAATAGTGCTCGAGTCATTACTTATTTTCCGCGAGACGAAAATGCGAAATTGCTCTGCGTTTGGCGGTTTGTGTTGAGGCTTCTATGAAGACGAATGTGACTGTGCTTGTTTGCTTGGTTGTTACTGTGTGTGTCTGTGACTGAATAGATCAACTACACACCCACCCACAACCACTCACACACATATACAGACAAAGTGTGTGTGTGTGTGTGTGTGTGTGTGTGTGTGTGTGTGTGTGTGTGTGTGTGTGTGTGTGTGTGTGTGTGTGTGTGTGTGTGTGTGCGTGTGTGTGTGTGTGTGTGTGTAAAAAATACATTTACACATTCACTTGTCTTCCCCCTTTCAATTAAATCCCGTCGAGAAACTTCGTAATGTAGGACGATCCGCGCCCGAGAGAAATCACTCACGTCACCCTAAAATATTTACGTACAGGAACCTCAGCACGATTCCACCTCATACTCCTACCCCTTAAGAGGCTATAAATCCAGCTCTCCCCGCGGCCACGTCCCCCTTTCCCCTCTTCTCCCCTTTCCCCTCACTCTACGGGGCCTCTTCCCCTCATTCGTCTCCCCCGCCGCCCGGATGAGGCTGGAGGAAAAGCCCGTTAGGAGGCGGAGGGTTAAAAAGCAGGCTGGCTGGCTTAATGGCGGGAGGCGGGTTGGGTGAACTTAATTGATAGTTGATCTTAATTGAAAGTTACGCTCACAGACACACACACAGACAGACAGACAGACAGACACACACACACGCACACACTTAACTGAACGTACACACAAAAGGAATTAAAGAAAAAACAATACAACAAAGAGCCGCGTTCCATCATCCCCTTTCCCGCACAAGACAAAAATGACAACAATGGTTCCTCCCAAAACCCATAGATGGCGCCACACTCCATCCCCAAGAAAATGAGAATTTCTCCCCTTCTTCGGCTGGGTAACTGAATTCCACTTCCTTCTCCTCGCCTGCTCTGTAGTCTCCGAAAGAATCAAGAGAATCCACTTCTATATCAAGCGCTAGGTAATAGGATTATTGAATACAAGCCCGACTGAGAAATCGATTCGGCGTTTCCGGAACTCGCTGGGAAAATCATTCCTCATTTTCGAAGATGAGGAAGGAACAAAATTTTAAAAAGACTCAATGCAGATCTTTGAAATGTAAAGCTACAATGGTTTCTTTTGAAGAGACTTAAAGAAAAGACACGGTTTATATCTCTCTTCTCCTTATTTCCCCTCCCGGCTAGAGCCAGAAAGAGGACGTTGTTTTGACACCAAACAGAGCTCTAAAAAGACTAATTAGTAAGGATGGGCCGCGGAAGGGGAATATAGATGAGCGGTTCTGGACCTTTGACGATGCTTCTCCTCGTCAGCAAAAGAAAAAAAGAAAAAGAATAGAAAAAATAGCTGTATGTTAGTGACAGTTGTTGGCAGGTGTTCCAGAATAGCTCGGTAGGACGCGACAGGCCGCAGAGGGCGGAGAGACAAGTTTAATTAGTCAGTACTATAGCTGTGCTAAATACAGTGAGAAGGCTGGCAGGCGCTGTTTGGGCTGATATAGTGGAAGGGGAGTCGTTGCTGCTGCAGGAGAGGAGAGGGACGAGGAACGAGAGGCGGGGGAGGAGGACTTGCAATCAGAGTATTTATGAATATAATCAACAAAGAACTATAAACGTCACTGGTAAAGGTAATCCGACAGATACGAATGGTGAATCCTCATCAAACGAGTCAACATAAATCGACAGATAAGAACAACTCCTTTTTAATAAAGTATCCTCACAACATGGAAGACACCAATAGAAACTCTATCTGAGCAGCGCCAAATCTAATTCCGAAGGTCCGTGTGCTGGCATAAACAATTTTGCATATCTATCAGTACCTTTTTTAACCCCCTAGCAGAAAATTCGAATACACGAATCTGATCAGATTGAACATTCGACAGAGCGAATTAATGATAATTTCGGCACTGGATATAAAGACAATCTGCATATAAATTTAGTCTCAAGGGCTGCTAAGAAGCTGAACAATCAACAGCAGATCATAAGCGGCGTCACTCACCACTCCTCCAAGTAGACTGAGGAACCGGGGAACTCACCTGCAAAGAAAAGAAAACGCAATCAGTCACACGTACGGGAAAAAAGTAGAAATTTTGATAATAAAAGGACAAAACTTAGACTAATAATGATGGTAATAACAATGATGATGATATTGATGATGATGATGATGATGATGATGATGATGATGATGAGGATGAGGATGAGGATGAGGATGAGGATGAGGATGAGGATGAGGATGAGGATGAGGATGAGGATAATGATAATGATAATGATAATGATAATGATAATGATAATGATAGTGATAATGATAATGATAATGATAATGATAATGATAATGATGATGATGATAATAATAACAATAATAATAATAACAATAATAATAAGGCAAAGTTGAGGTACGCATGCTATGCTTTTATACCCCGTTACGACAAATGGGAAGCCAATTAGCATTCTATCCCATATACATTGAATTTGTATAGATGATAATAGGTCCGTGAACTTATTTAAGAGTATCCAATTTCGTTAATCTGATCGCTGTTGAAATATTTATTTGATCCATACAGATAAGGGTTAATGCTATAAATTTTGCATAAGTTGAATAGGAATAAAAATGCAATTTTCGTGTCCCCCCCCCCCCCCCCCCCACTCTCTGTATCTCTGTATCTCTCTCTCTCTCTCTCTCTCTCTCTCTCTCTCTCTCTCTCTCTCTCTCTCTCTCTCTCTCTCTCTCTCTCTCTCTCTCTCTCTCTCTCTCTCTCTCTCTCTCTCTCTCTCTCTCTGTCTCTCTCTCTCTCTCCCTCTCTCTCTCAACATCATTATTTGTCACTACATATCCTCATTTATTATTTTCTTCAAAATATATGATTCACATAATTATCTCTTTCCACGTGCTTAAAAACCTGGGATCTTTTATCCCGGAATAATTACCTTATTCGGGGAAAGTGTTGTAATTTACATAGCGCCATAAATAAGGACGGGAATTAGCGTAGCCTAAAAAAAAATGTCATTTTAATTATGTCATTTTTAATGAGTGATGACGTTCGCTTCTAATTTGCATTAATATGAAGCCAGGTAATCTAACCATTAATAAATGTTCTATTTCTCATTTCGGAAAAAAAAATCATTAGGATAAGGAAACTCAAATCCATCAGGCCTCTCAACAGAACGTCCAAAGTCAGCAACAGTATCATAAAAAAAAGATGTATTCCCTCAACAATTCCTTGGAAAAAAAGAGAGAAAAAAATTGTATACCCCATAAAAAAGGCTTTCAAATATCACCTCTACGACGCCTTGCTGTAAGAGAGAATTTAGGAGGAAGGGGAAACAAAAAACCTCTCCCTCCACAGGTGTCCTTGACCTCCAGATAAGCCTAAAGAGATTTTTTCCCCCAAACCTTTTCATCAGCATCGTATGGTTGAAGAAATAACCTGGAAAACTCTGGACGCAACACATGAGCGAAACAATTTTTCTTTCATCGATCTTCAGCTTCCGAACGAGGTGCGAGTCACAATAGCCGTCCGGATAGGCCTACTCTGTGTCCGGTAATAAACGATAAAGTCACTTGTTTCCATCAGTTTTCAATTACGTGATAAGCGCTTGATATTAAAGCTGTTGGGAAAAGGCATCTGAAAAATACTTTTCTCGGGAGTTCATGTTTTTCTTGTTTTCCCCACAAAGGATGTTTATCAAATGTGGAATGTAATGTAATAAAACGTAATATAATGTAACGGAGACTGTAAATAGAATTAAAACCCTAGACCCAAGATTCCCTCCCTCAGCCCAACAGTGCAAGTGAAGCCATATATACAAGGGTTGATAAAATTGAGGTAAAGGTGAGAGTATCACATGTTTTCAGGCGTGAGAGGAGAGGGGGGGAAGGGAGGCGAGAATGGACGTAATCCTGTTGGGCGATGCGGCCGCGGGGGTAAGCCTGGATGTGGGCGGGCGGAGGCAGCGGAGGCGGTGAGGACACAGACACAGACACAGACACATACACAGAGAGAGAGAGAGAGAGAGAGAGAGAGAGAGAGAGAGAGAGAGAGAGAGAGAGAGAGAGAGAGAGAGAGAGAGAGAGAGAGAGAGAGGCAAAAGAGAAAAAGAAAGAAAAAGGGGGAGGGAAGAAAAAAATAAAGAGAGAGAGACTAGACAGACGAGAAAAGAGAATTACAGAAAATTGTATAACGATAAGAGAGGGCATTGAAAATCTAACTCCCGATGGAAATACAAAAATAAAAATTCCTCGTGAGAAGAAGTAAGATACACCTCTGTCTCTGTCTTTCTATTTGTCTGTCTGTCTGTTTATTTATGTCCCTCCCTCCCCCCTTCTCTCTCTTCTCTCTCTCTCTCTCTCTCTCTCTCTCTCTCTCTCTCTCTCTCTCTCTCTCTCTCTCTCTCTCTCTCTCTCTCTCTCTCTACACCAAAGCAAGTTTTTTAGGTTCCCCAAAGGCTCAACTAAAGTTATTACATTAGCATAACTTTGCATCGTGTATGCCGACACCAAGGTAAGTTATTTAGTTCTGGGAATACAATGTGCTTCTATACATCAAAAGAGGAGCAAAGTACTATAAACACACACACATATATGTGTGAGTGTGTGTGCGTGTTTTGTTCTTCCCCTTCTACTCTACAATCCTTCTTCTCTTGCCTCCTGTTCTCCTCCGCCCCTTGTGCTTTGGTGCGCATCAGAAGCACAGACGCACAGCGAGATCCCGGGCGTCAGACGCACGCGATCGGACGCTCCCTGAAGACGTCCTCATCTCCGGCCGCGATTCGTCCGCCGCCGCTGCCGCCACGACCGCAAACTCCCGCGGTTTTTCGGTTAGTGCGGCCTGGCAGGACCCGCTCAGGCTTATCGGTCACTTTCGCCGGGCGAGGCAATGTTTTCTATATATATATTTGCTTCTTAGATCAACGCGTGTGTGTGTCTTGCTTCTCGCCAGGCGTTTGTGTTGATTTATATATATATATATATATATATATATATATATATATATATATACATATATATATAAATATATATATTCATTTATATATATATATATATATATATATATATATACATATATATACATATATATATGTACATATATATATATATATATATATACATATATATATGTACATATATATATATATATATACACATATATATGTATAATATTTTCCTTTTTTGCTTTCTTTTTCTTTTCTTTCATATTTTTCTTCCTTCTCATATTTCCATCTTTCCATTTCGTTCATTGTTGCCTTTTTCCTCATAATTCTTTTTCTCTTTCTTCTCTCTTCCTCTCGCCGGTAAGTATCAATATGTGAGCGCGTGTCTGCCTGTTTGCACACCTGCTCCGCCGACTGCTTGTGTGCGTGCCTGCTCTGTGCTCTTTCCCAAAGCGGGTGTGATGGCTGTGTTGCAAGCGGAAACAGTTTCCAATTGCAACAAACACCCGGGATTGAGCAATACGAATATATGTATGTACATGTACGTACCTACTTACTTACATACATATATGTTTACATACTTGCTTGTCTACATACATACATACATACATACGCACACCAACACACACACACAGATAGACTAATCAAATTGATGGCTAGATTGTATATATATGTACATGTACATACTTACTTACATACATACATATTTACATACTTGCTTACATACATACATACATACACACACACACACATAGAGAGAGAGATAGACTAATTAAATTGATGGCTAGAAATAATCTAACTAATATTGAGAAACAGATGCAGCTTCCACAAAAAAGGGATGTTTCGAAAAAAAAAACTTTGAAATCTAATGAAACTCAATAGCAAGGTCAAAGCTGCAAGTTGGAGATTATGAAAACAGATTTTCGATAATTCAAATTAATTAACTTTAGGTGGTCGACTATCAGTTCTTTGAAGAAAATTAAATCAAACTTTTAATTATTTTTCCTGGAATGAATCGATATTGCATAATTACGCTGATAAGACTGCTGTGCACTTACGATGAAATTTGCCATCAGTTCTTCCTCTGTAACTTATTCCCACGGTGACGTCTGCTATAAGAAAATTGACAAAAAGAGAGAAAAAAGGAAAGAAAAGGAAATTTACAAAGGACAGATTTTGGGATAGGCAAGTCATAAGGAAAACAAAACGTGACAAGAATCGTGTTACATACCGGAAAAGGTCGCGGCAAGAAAGTGTGATAAAGAGACCTATAATAATCATGTGGAACATAAACACAAAAAACGTCCAGTTAAAACGGCATTTTCAAGAGAAAACATATATCTTCTGTAAAACTTTTTTCTATAATCATCAACAATTTCTTTATATCTAAATATTAGTTTCGATGAGCAGGGTCTATCTGTTTCTTTCTGTCTGTCTGTCTGTCTGTCTGTCTGATTGTCTGTCTGTCTGCTCTTTGTGTGTGTGCGTGTGCGTGCGTGCGTGCGTGCGTGTGTGCGTGCGTGCGTGCGCGTGCGTACGTGTGTGTGTGTGTGTGTGTGTGCGTGCGCGCGTTGAAGTTCCCTATGGGGACTCCAAACCCAAGTTCTTCCGCCCACACCACACACCCACATTTCTGAAGCGCACCCATACAGGCCACGCCCACTGCGCCGCGACACTCGATGTTTGACGAAGACTTTGGCTGAAACTACAGGACGGACTCCTTCGAAATGCCATGAAATGTTCAATCTAAAACAAATAAACAATTTACATGAAGATAAGCCATCCAATTTGCATTCATAGATAAGCTAAGAAATAAACATCATTACTTCGACGTGGAAAATAGCATAAAAAAATAAATTGCTTACGAAATGACTTTCCCGGATCAGCAAAATACAATTAAGAAAGAATTTGAGAAAATAATATCTTGTGGTAAATGTAAGCGTGTCTTTATCTCGCAAATTATCTCATGCACTCCTTTCCTTATCTGTGTTCTACATTTTCCCGATTTCCCGAGCCATTATGCCGCCGCAATGCCCCCTCCCCCCTCCTCCTACCCTATCCTTGCCTCTCCCTCCCTCCCCCCTCTTCTCCTCCCCTCTCTCCTCAATACTTCCTCCTTTCCTCCCTCCTCCTCCTCCTCCTTCCCTCTTCCGCTCTCCTCTCTCGCACTCCCTCCTTCCTCCATCTCCTTCCTTCCCTCCTCTTCCTCCTTCGCTCTCCCCCTAACCGTCCCTTCCTCGTCTGCTTCCCCTCCTCCCTCCCCTCCCACGCCCGCAGTATTTCAGCTTCTGTCCACAAGTTTACCCAATTTCTCAGCCGTAAATAATGTGGGGAGGGGAGGGGGGGGGGGCGGTGTTGACCTTTGACCTAACGCTCTAGCCTGATCTCCCGCAGGCGATCGAGGTCACGTTTGTATTAAACAAGGGACCTGTAATATTGACAGAGTGAGTCCTACTGAAATAATTATTGATTTGTGTGTGTGTGTGTGTGTGTGTGTGTGTGTGTGTGTGTGTAATCATATATATATATATATATATATATATATATATATATATATGTATCTATACATATATGCTACACACACACACACACACACACACACACACACACACACACACACACACACACACATATATATATATATATATATATATATATATATACATATATATCTATATATCTATATATATATATGTATATATATATACATATACATATATACATACATACACATACACATAAATATGTGCATGTCTATATATGCATATGCATGTATGTATGTATGTATGTATATACATATATATATATATATATATATATATATATATATTTATATATATATATATATATTTATATATATATATATATATATATTTATATATATATATATATATATATATATATATATATATATATATATATATATATATACTAATTCTGATATAAAATACAAAGGGAAATATACAACTTTAAATGAAACTGCATGAATTGCCGAGAAAAACTTGATCAAGCTAGATCGTAAAAGGTTCTCGTAGTCGGCAATTCGTTCGTCTTACCAGTCAGGACGTTTATCTTTTATTTCCCATGCGTCCTGAGTATGTCACTCCTGCATGACACCGGCACAAAAAAGAAATGCATGACACTTGCACAAAAACAAAAACAAAAAAAAGTCTTCCAAAAGATGAGTTATAATGAAAAAAGAAAAAGATTCTTTCTTCTAATCAGAAGCTAGAAAAGCGCAGTTTTTTTTCAGGGCGTTCAGCTGCGCACGCCCACGCCCGCCCACGCCCGCCCACGCCCGCCGCCCACACTGCCATAAACACGAAGACAATAGAGCGAAGTCGTGTCGCCCTAGAGCTGTCATACCATTTTGTCTTGAGAAACAGTCGCACTAAAACGTTTGACTGATTATCATGGTTTTGGGAGACACATTTTTGCTCGTTAAAGAGTGCTTTATTTGTGTGTGTGTGGGGGGGGGGGGGGGGTGAGGGTGAGTGTGAGTGTGTGTGTGTCTGTGAGCGTGTATTATATAACGACAAATTGATATAACTTTTTTTTTCAGAATTAAAGTATTAATTTAATGAAGTGACTAGTCATTAAGACCTAAATCACGCTCAGTAAACGCCAAAAGTTCACTGATTATAATTAAATAGTTCACAAGCACAAGCATCATGTATTACAATGATATATAGATATATACAAACAAACAAATATGTAAACAAATAAACATGTGCGTGTGTGTGTGAAAATAAATATGTATATGTGTGTACATAGAAAGATAGATAGATATATGTATATGTATACTATATATATATATATATATATATATATATATATATATATATATGTGTGTGTGTGTGTGTGTGTGTGTGTATGTGTGTGTGTGTGTGTGTGTGTGTGTGTGTATGTGTGTGTGTGTGTGTGTGTGTGTATTTAGATATATATATAGATATAGATATGTATATTATACATTTATTTATATACATACATACATACACACACACAAAAAAGAAATATATATATATATATATATATATATATATATATATATATATATGCACGTATTTAAGTGCACGTAGAGCAATGTGCCATTTGGCCTTTTTAGGACTCTTCAAGTTTAATTTCACTAGTAACTGATCAAAGACAATATATGATGGCGTCAGTAGTTTCTCTTCCCCCTTTTTATCTGGTTGGGTGAGTGGATCTTGTTAAATGGAATCGAGCCCCGTTCCGTCCGCTCGCCCTCGAGGACAATGGAGTTAAATGCTCCATGTGGCACGATCGCCTTCCGTTCGCGTCGAGGGAAGGGCCCGCGGGGTCAAAGCGTTTTATTTTTACGACGGAGGAAAATCGTTTTAGGTCTGTAAACCACAACGTGTCTTAATGTTCGTGTAAACAGAGACACACACAAACACAAAGAAAACAGCTTAAAGTAAGTGCTCGGAGGCAACAGTGACTCGTGAGTCTCGCGGGCAATTTCACTGTTGGGCTTAATGACTCGTGCAAAACGGCGCAAGGAATGTAATCCGTGCAGGAAAAAAATAGTTATTTGGAGGCCTGTTCGGGGATCAACGAACCGCATTCCGATTTCATTACGCGTGTTGATTCACCTGCTTGTGTATCCGCAACTGCTGCGTCTTGGAACTGCATTTGTGTATGCTTCTAAAGGGAAAATGTGTATAAATATAAAAATGAGAGTTATTGTCTCCTCCCCCTCCTCAGCGCCTGCTTATTCTCGCCGCCCTTTTGCGAAATGAGTTCCATTCCTGAACTTTATTTCTGGCTCAGAGAAGGTCAGGCTGGCACTTTTTTTTAATCGTAAATACTACTTTCTATCTGCTTGTTTATCCTCGTGGGAATCTTTACAAATGGTGGAAAGACCGGTTTATCTAGTGCAGGAAAAATGCACATCAGAAGTGCTCGTTTTCTTTAATATCATCATATATCTTAAGACCAACAGACTTCATAACCACTATGTTTAAAACTATGTGTCTTATATATATATATATATATATATATATATATATATACACACTGAATATAGATCTATATCTATCTATCTCTCTCTCTCTATATATATATATAATGAATTTACACACACACACACACACACACACACACACACACACACACACACACACACACACACACACACACACACACACACACACACAGTCGAAAGCCATCGAAGTCTGTAAATTTACGAAAGAATTTTCTAGTAATTGGTTACCACGACCACAACGCATGTTCCTGTCAGCTGTCATGAGGACGTGTGTGACTCAACGTGCCCTTCTGTCTGTCTGTCTGTCTGCCACGAGGGTGACTGTCACGCGGTCGTCCACCGCTTGTGTTGCGGTCTTTGCCATTAGTTATCAGCGTCCGTTAACGGTTAACAGAGATCGCTTTTGGAGTTTCTAATCGAGGAACCATTAACATCAACGGGTTCCAAGCCTGTGACGTCCCGTTCTAGCAGCCGGCGTGGCGGGAACCGGCTCGGCAGCCCGGCTCGTGACGGGAGTGTCAGGCGGCCGTGACGCGTGACTCATCCCCCGACGACCTCGGTAGAGTGAACACGTCGCTCTGACACTCGCCATACTTCCTGTCACCGTCGGCGTCAGAGTGCATTGGTTTCATCAAGTGTGATCAAAATGGCAAAAAAAGAGAAAAACATCGAGATCTTTGTAGGCATTGATAACAGAGCTGATGAATATTTCCCTACGCTTCTAAGAGACCGGAAGTGACGGGCATGACGCAAGGGCGACGTACGGGTGACAAGGCATCTTAGAATACCTTGATGGCGTAATGCAGACGGTCTTTTTCCTCCTCGAGAGAGAGAGAGAGAGAGATACTCGAGTGATGAAACAAGAGAACACTTCTGTGGCTGGGATTCCCCCTCGACGCTAAGAGCTCGGGGAAGGAAATTTGCTATCCACCCAAGAAAAAATAATGAATTGAAAAATAACATTCTATAAACAACAATAATAATCATTATAATGATAATTATTATTATCATGATAACAAAAGAGGTAATAATAATAAGCTCAACAAGAAAAAAGACACGTCCTCACAACCTCCTCTTCTCTCCTCGCCACCTCCCCCCCCCCCCGACACCTGGCACCCCCGCCCAGCATCCTCTCTGCTCCTGCTTTTAACCCCCCCCCCCCCGCCCCCTTCATCAATACCTCCGCTATTTCTTTCTCACGGCCTCCCCCTACTCTTCCCCACCCCTCCCCCACCCTGCCGCTTTCCCCCATTCTCCCTTTCCCCTTTTCCCTGCCCTGTCCCCTTCCCCTCTCTCCCCCTGCCCCCTCCCTCTTATAGGCTTCCTCTCTCATTTTATCCCATCGGTTAATCGTATGCTAATCCCAGAAGGTCATTTACGAGCGCCTCTGCATTCCTCGTGAGTGCCGGCCGATCTCATGAATATTAAAAGCCACTGATAACGAGGTTAGCGCCGCCGCCGGAATGGATACACATCATATCTGCAGCAGCGCGGGGAAGCCTCTTCATTCGCGATGGAAAGAGGCTGATTTTTGGTGGGCTTGTGGGGGAAATGAGGGTGATTGGTATAGGTATACAATTTACCTCTATTTTCTGTTGTATTTGTTATCTTTAGTATTATCATTACCATTATTACTACTATTATCTTATTCATTTATTTATATTTCTTTTTTTTCTGGGATAGACACGAATTTACGACTTGTGTTTTCTATTATTTATACTATCTTGATTATCATCCTTATCCTTACTACAACTATTATTGTTATTTTATCTATTCATTTTTATTTATTTATCTTGTAATGGACACGAATTGTTTCTACTTTCTTCCAACATTCAATAGTCAAGATAAATTTTAAAAATAGCTTTCTTTTGAAACAGAAGACGTCCGCTATTGGGAAAAAAATAAGAAAACTTAATCAAAATAAATACAAAAATAATTATAAGGCTCTTAAGTACCCGGATCAGTTTCTCCACGTGTCCGAACCCCCGCACGCCGACTGACACTCTGATCGAACACAAAACTCCAATAATCAATTACGGCTGTTTGTGTTTATGTCTCTATTCATAACGTGTATTCCCGCCCCCTACACCACCCCCACCCCCACGCCCACGCCCTGTAAACATCCGTTAGTCTCTTCGGATCAATTTCTTCGATCAACTTTGACAACTCGCCCGCCTAATCGCAGCCTTCGGGACACGTGCGAGACAGCCGGCCATTTACTGTCGTGTTGTTTGATTGATCTTCCTGTTGTCGCGCGGAATGATTGCTTTGTTTGTTCGTACGGCATTGTTTGTCTGTTTGTTTGTTTGCTTATTTGTTTATTTGTTTGTGTGTGTGTGTGTGTGTGTGAGTGTGTGTGTGTGTGTGTGTGTGTGTGTGTGTGTGTGTGTGTGTGTGTGTGTGTGTGTGTGTGTGTGTGTGTGTGTGTGTGTGTGTGCGCGCGCGTGTGTGTGCGTTTCCATTTTATTTTAAATCTCATCTATTCTAGTCAAATTCAGACCAACTTGACACCGACCGTTGCGAATACATTACCCCGACAACATAAACACAAATACCACGATACGATTGAAAGAAGGCCAGCGAGCCAGACACCTCCAGCCGACCACAGACGGAAACTCAAGCCCACGACTCGCGTTGCAACACAAGGCTTTTCCCTGATACGTCTTACCGACCATCTTATCGGCGGGGAAAATCATTGCGAGGAAATTACATCACTGGGCGAGCGAGGTGGACGCCCTCCTCTGCATCGCGAGGAACAGACCTTTCGTGGGCGAGTTGCCTGGCCCATATTTATTCCCCGGCGCGGTGGGACTTTTTACACATAGTGCTGGTATACACAGTTCTGGTTATTTATTTAGGCATCTGCTATTTATTTAGGAATCTGCTACTTATTTAAGAATCTGTTATTTTTTTTAGGAATTTATTTAGGAATCTACCAGTTTTCTAGGGCATTGGATCATCGAACGGTAATCTGATATAGAGTATATATAGATTTTGTGTCTATATCAATCTGTTTTTGACAATAAAATAACTATATTACAGGTGATTTTTTGGGTACCAGATACGGTCCAGGGAAGCTCTATTGATAGTTATGTATATGGCAAATGGTTGTTTCTTAGCGAC
This sequence comes from Penaeus chinensis, assembly GCF_019202785.1. NCBI lineage: Eukaryota > Metazoa > Arthropoda > Malacostraca > Decapoda > Penaeidae > Penaeus > Penaeus chinensis. The sequence continues at coordinate 33,651,956 of NC_061836.1, forward strand.
AATGAATCAATGACTACTGGTTTGGCTATGGTATATGTGTGTGTATATAGTACACGTAGGGAGCATAGAAAGAAGGAAAATGAAGGGAAGGAAAGGAGGACGAAAGGAGAATGAAAGAGAGAGAGAGAGAGAGAGAGAGATAGATAGATAGATAGATAGATAGAGAGAGAGAGAGAGAGAGAGAGAGAGAGAGAGAGAGAGAGAGAGAGAGAGAGAGAGAGAGAAAACATCTTTATGAAATTTTATCAAAACCAACCACTTATCAAGCCATAATTATGCCTCCATCTATACTAATAGCTACAACCATAGACAAGCGTCCAACCTGAGCCAGCCTGCCCTGGCCGCGCCCCCGAGGCACCGGCGACAGGAGACTGATCAATACTGGAAAGTGTTAAAGGCAGCCAGAAATATTTCATCAATCCCGAACGCGTCACACAAAGCTAATATCAATTTCATATCGACTGTACATGACTCACGCCCTCGTGTAGATGGGGAGGAAAATATATGTGAAGCACCAGCGCCTCAGGCCAAGCACCGGGTCACGGGGTCTCTCGCATTGACAGTTATCGGGGCCGGTCTCTCGTGCTTTACCTGACCGGCGCCATATGTTCCCCTCGCTGCCCTCGCGCTCCCCTCGTCGCTGACAGGCCACTGGCTGCCGTACATGCAGGGGGAAATGCACACGCATTCGTGAGAAGTGTACACGCGTAAGCACACGGGTGAGGGGAGACAGATAGTTGTGGTGTACATGTATGTCTATGTATATGTATGTATATATATACATATATATATAAATACACATAACTATATATATATACATATATATACATATATATATATATATATATATAGAGAGAGAGAGAGAGAGAGATAGAGAGAGATGAGCACACACACACACACACACACACACACACACACACACACACACACACACACACACACACACACACACACACACACACACAGATCGAAAGATACATACATAGATACCTAGACAGATAGACAAAGATATATCAGCTGCCAGATGGAGAGCGAGGCAGAGGGAAAGGGGAAGGGGCGTCCAGCCGGACTTAGTGACTCACCTCCCTGAGCACGTATTGGGTGAGGTTCGGGGGCTGGGCTGAGTCAGTGACCACAGGCGATAATTACTCCTGTAGACGACTAACTCATTAAGGCGATATGAAGAAGGGGGGAGGACGAAAACACGAGGGGAGAGAGGGAGACGATAATGGAAGGACGAGATACCGGAGTCATAATACCAAAGAGTGAAGCAGGGGGAAAACGTAATATCAGCATTTGAAGCAGAGGAGTAAAATACCAAAGGGAGGTGATACCAGAGAGGTGAAGAGATGAGCACCTTAAATACCAAAAGGTTGAGCAAAGGAGTACTTTAAATACCAAGAGGCAGATCAAAAGAGCACCTTAAAATACCACAGAGTGGATCAGGGGCAAATCATAATACCAAGGGGCTGAGCAGGGGAAGCACCAGGAAGCAAGCGAGGCACCGAGAATGACAGATAGGCTTCATAACTCTCAGGATAGACAGAAAGCAAGGGGTCCGCAGGGGGAGGGAAAGAGGGGGGGCGACACGCGACATTCACACGACATCCCCGCCGGCTGTGGGTCTCGGGCGCAGGATGGAGGACTCGTCAATAGGCTCATTTGGGGGCCTGTCAGGATGGGATTTATGATATCCTGATTCCTGACGCCGGAGCATTAATGATATCATGTCGGGAGAGATATGCAAGGGTAATACCCCTCCAAAAAGACGGTAAACAGACGACCGAAAACCACGCGAAAAGTCCAGCGAACAAACCGCCTCTGTCTGCAACATCTGCATTCCCCTCGCAACGAATAGAAATCGAGGCTGTGAAAGCTTCCACGTTAAATAAATATTCTGAATGGCTCTTCAGTAATGGCTCTTTCGCTCACCACTTCCATAGGCCTCCTCTTCCATCACAAGCGAGAAAGGCCTATCGAATTACCGAGACCGGGGGGGCGCCTCTCCTACGCAGGCAGGGGGTAGGGGGCGACGTGCTATTCTAGGACGATGGAACCGTAAACTATTTCTCCTCTTAGAGACCGTGCAAAAATGTGCAATTCGTCGCCGGTTAATGGCTGTAGGTTATAAAATAACTTCGATTCGTTTTGCACAAACTGTTCTTATGAGGAACAGAGAGGAATTTCCACGGATTTTTTAAATGGCACATCTCTGAAAACGACACACGATATATATATATATATATATATATATATATATATATATATATGTGAGGGATGCACACAGTCGACTTTAAACGCAAGATCGACGTGTCAAAATCGAACGAAAGGTTGAATTATGCCAACCAGAGCCAAGTTCGCTCGCGGCTGAACCAGAACGACCGACATTTTGACCCGAAACCACACGAGGGAAGCGTGGATCGAGAATTTCCCTCACGCCACCCCCGTTGCCCTCGCACCCCCCTCCCCCGCCCCCTTTCTATCACATTACCCCTTTACTCACCCCCCCCCCTCTATCCCTCACTCCTGTGCTTCCCATATGACCTGAGGCGGACGGGGGGGGGGGGGGGGGGCTGAATGAGAGGGGGCGGTTGAGGGCAGGAGAGAGAGAGCGGAGGGAGAGACGAAGAGAACGAGGGGAGAGTAGGGGAAAGAGGGAGGGAGGGAGGGAGGGGGGAGAGAGAGAGAGAGGGAGAGAGAGGGAGAGAGAGAGAGACAGAAAGAGAGAGAGAGAGAGAGAGAGAGAGAGAGAGAGAGAGAGAGAGAGAGAGAGAGAGAGAGAGAGAAACTAGGGTGAAGGGTCGTTCAAATCATCGATCCCGTCCGGCCACGATGAATGGCTTTATTTGTCTGATTACTGTCCATCAAGCATATCTATACCAGACCACGAGGCGCGCAATGGAACCTTTCTGAACATGTCCAAAACAGGTTTATTCCACTCACTATTCAATGATGCCAACCTTCTGCCCCCCCCCCCCCCTGCCCCCAAAAAAGCTCTTCAATGGAACAAACTGTTCAGCGCTGCCGGGCCGGGATCTCGCGAGGGGAATCGGAGAGCAGCTGAACAAGGGCCGGTCGGGATAATTGAAGCGCCGTTGGTGCTTTTTTATATTTTGCCTCGTCTCCTCCGTTTCCAATCTGATTCGATCTCCGTGGCTATCTGTTCTGTCTGTCTGTTTGTCTCTGTCTGTCTGTCACTCACACTCTCTCTAGGAAGATAAATACTTTGAAAAGCTCCCTCCCATCATCGACCAACATACAGATCTTATCACGTTCCTCACATAATTTGAGAGTGTTAATGTGACAAATATTAAGTTGATGGAGCTCTTAGCCTGTCTCCCCTTCCCCCTTCTCCTCCTCCCCCCCTCTCTTTCTCTCTCTCTCTCTCTCTCTCTCTCTCTCTCTCTCTCTCTCTCTCTCTCTCACTCTCTCTCTCTATTTCTCTCTCTGTGTATGTGCGTATGTGTACAGACACACACACACTCACCATGTATATACATATATATATATAAATATATGTATAAAAATATATATATTTACATATTATATATATGTATGTGTGAGTGTGAGTGTGTGTGTGTGTGTGTGTGTGTGTGTGTAATGTATATTTATATATGTATGTATGCCTGTATATATGTATGTATATATATACACATATATATGTATGTTTATATATACACACAAATACACGGCCACCCACAGCCAGCATGGTCCATAGTGCTGTCAATTACGATCGCCGAGAGATTTTTCTCACAATTGGATTAAGCGGCGATCCTCTCGGCCGGAGTCTGTTCTCCCTCGGGCAGCGATTGTGGCTCAGTCCCGTTGGTCTTGTAATTACGTTACGGCATCTCTCTCACTCTTTTTTCCTCTGGCCTATTTCGTGTTCAGATTTCTTCCAGTCATTCCTCTTTCCCTCTCTCTCTCTCAGTCGTTATTTTCTTATTTGGCTTGTATTTCATATTTATGTCTCTCTCTCTCTCTCTCCTTCTTTCTCTCTCTTCCTCCCTCCTTCTCTCTCTCTTCCTTCCTCCTTCTCTCTCTCTTCCTCCTTCCCTCTCTCTCTCTTCCTTCCTCCCACCCTTTTCTCTCTTCCTCCCTCTAGCTCTCTCTCTCTTCCTCCCTCCCTCTCCCTCCTTCCCTCCGCCAATTCCTTCACCCACGTAGAGCTAGAGCTGCGCCCCCCCCCCCCCCCAGCCCCTATTATCACCCCCAACCTCAATGAACCTTCGAGAAGCCACTGTATCCAGCACCTGCTCTAGATTGTGACGCATGAAGCGAAGCCAAGACGAATGCCCTTTACTCCAACTAAGAGTAATTTCGGCGCATCATTCATCGTGCTGCCAGTGTATTTTGACGCAACACCTTTTGCACTAGCGCTGGCCCTGTGTGCTCGAAGTTGCGTCATAATCGAACTCCTCTGACGTCGCTTCCTTCGCAGCAAATGTCACATTTATTATTGAGGTTTTAACCTTAGCTACCCAAGCTGGCCGCGCTGGCGATCGAAGGGAATCCCCAGTTACCGGGAATGCTCATGATGCTCTCCATTCCCTTGGGAACGCTGAGTTAGTGTCATGTCTAAAACTCGAACTGAAGAAGAGGTAAATAACGGGGGAGCAGAGAACAAGGAGTAACAACACTAAAGGAAACGGAGAGAGAGAGACATTGCAAGACAATTAAGATTCACGTTGCAAGCGGTGCCTCATTCTCCTCCCATCTGGCAGCGGAAGAACTGACGAGTCTTGCTTGATTCATCTCTTCCTTCACGCTTTCTTAGCGTCAAAACCCTTCTCTATTTTCCTCCTTCACAGCCAGACCTGGCAAAAGTTCCCCCTCCTTCTTCCAGTTCCAACCCATTTTGCCTTCTTCTTCTTCCTCCAGTTCCCACTTTCTCGCCCTCTCCCTCGCCCTCTCCCTCGCCGTCCTTCTCCGCTGATGTTGACATATTGCAAGCGGCCGACGCGGGGGTTCCAAGGCCGTCGTCATTACCTCGGAGATCCTGACGCGCTTCGGTAGGCCCACCGACGCCTGGCTGGAGACCTTCAGCGTACTACTCTCTTGCCCCACACGCCGTTTACCAAAAACGTCCGAGTTTAATGGTGGTAATATAACACTAAATGATATACGCTCGATCATTATCTAGGCGGCGGAGAATGGGTCTCCTTCTGGCAAAGCAGCGGAAAACCCGACGTGAAGCAACGGGGCAGAGAGAAAGTCCAATACTGCTCCGTAACCAAAGAACAGTATTAAGGAGTTCTATATTTCAAGGCAAAAACGAAAAAAAAAAAAAGGGAAAGCGATATTTCTCGCCTCCGCTAAAGGAAGCGAGAACCACCATGTATCACAAGGACTCCCTGAAAAATGGCCTGCAGTCATGAACACCATTTATCGCTGTCTGGGGGCAATGCATCCTTACTTTGATTAAACCTTCGCAGCCAGAGTCGATGGGAGATATTTGCATAATTTGTTTGCAAAGGCGGGAGGTGAAACGTAGCGAGGATCTTCCCAAGGCGTCGGTTTCTTCAATATATTTAATAAAGGGATGGATAAAAGACTAAAAAAAATTTAAACAAACGAACATTATTCATCCTCACATCAACAAACCAGCATAGCATTAATCCCCTTCATCAAATAAGACCTCTGAGACCCCACGGCCGCCGAATCAGCCAGGCTTCCCCCGAACAGCAATCAGACACATCAACGAAGAACGGAATTCCCGCACAAGCTTCCTCGCCGAGAAGAGCATTCCTGTGTCAGGAGCCGCTGGGACGAGCGAAAGGGCTGGGGGAGACCTACTTATAGGGCGAGTATCTGAAATCTGGAATCTCGCCCATTCCCATTACAGGACGCTTTTGATAAGACTAAACAGGCAGGAGTCTGGAAATCCCCGAAGCGGTCGTGTATGGATGTGTCAGTTTTCATCATTACTAGGTGTAATGATCAAAGATATATTTAGCTATTTTAGATCGATCAAATACTGGCATATACGTTTGTCTACAAAGCAACTGGCGACTGAGTACCGTGTTCCTAGCTCAGTGCTGAGACTCATGTTATTAATTTATCAATAGCGCCTAGAAATGCGACCGTCACTTCCGTTAGTATTTAGGACAAGGGTTCTTTGATGTTAAAACAAATACGTTTATCGCCATCCATTATCACAACGTATATATCCCTTTCAGTAACTGTAGCACCCTCCCCTCGTTCCATTTTCCAAAAGGGGAGAAGGAAGAGCTGTTTCCCCTTCAGAAGAACCTGTCCCCGTATCGATGTCGACCACAAAACACAATTTTCCGCTAACCCGCTAACCATCTCTTCCTCCCTTCCTCTCCCTCTTGCCCTTCTGTCTCTGTCTCTCTCTCTCTCTTTTCTCTTCGCTCTGTCTGCCAGTGTGTGTGTGTGTGTGTGTGTGTGTGTGTGTGTGTGTGTGTGTGTGTGTGTGTGTGTGTGTGTGTGTGCACCTACACTTTACCTATCTAGCTACGTGTATATGCAAATGGATACTTTCTTACTCCTCTCCATCTCTCCATATTCACCTCTTTTACCCGGCTCCTTAAAATCTTCAAGCGAATAAATGCACCAAAGGAGTAAACAAAATCCACCAGGCTAGAATAGGCCTATCCGTCGAAGCCTCGCACACGGCACCTTGCATCACTGACGATGGTTACCTCGTGAAATTAACGATCTAATTTACACTTGGTTACCTACCGCGACCGGGTAAGAATTTAAACAACATAACCACTTAACCACAACTACGGCTGTTCTGTCCCTTAAAATAACCGTAAATAATCGCCGCCTTGTATTTATTTGTTTATTCTTTTCTTGACGAGGTAGATGAGTTCAAAATTCTAAGATTCCTGTTAATTCCCATATGCAATGTTGATCTTTTTTGTGATGTATTAGCAAAGTTGAAAAATATGATATGTTGTGCATGGGATTAATTACATCAATAAGGAGGATAATTATAGATTTAGAGAGAGAGAGAAAAACACTACCATTCTGTATAGCAACCTGAGCAAAACGCTAGTAAGGTCGAATTTGGTATTGGTTAGCAATACGTGACGACACTTATCGACAGCCGGCCGGAGTTCCATTGATCGCTGGTAACGGTGAGTCACGGAAGGGGGGGGGGGGGGCTGGGGGGGGGGTCGAGTTCATAGGGGATTCATCCAAAGATAGTCACGTCGATTGCATATTTAAGTTCTTATTTTCGTCTTATTTTAACTCTTACACAAGAGAAAACAAAAAAAAAAAAAATCGAATGTTAAAACTCGGCTCCAAATCGGGTTGAATATTTGACGGTATTGTAATCGCATTCCATCATGTCGAGTAAATTGTATTTTGGGGGAAACTGGGAGTGGAATGACGCCGCATGACACCTCGTTAATGCATTCGACATGACTGACATAATTCGTGCTTCATCAATTCTGGAAGGAGAAGCACCGACGAAAAACTCACGCAGCAGAATTAACATGATCTCCTCAGCAGTGAAAATTAATAACAAATAAAAATAGATACAACAGAATTAGAAATACACGAAAAACAAAGCCGATGGAGACAGATGGATACAAATACACAAAGAAATGAACAAATACATAAAATACAATTTAAGAATCGAACAGATGAACAAAATACCGGGCGAGACACACCGGTAAAAGCTTAATTGGCTCAAAAATACGATTCGCCTCCGTCGAGTTTACCGCGGGTCCCACAACCACGTCGAAACCGCCGCCGCCTCGGAACAAGCAGTCGTGCGGAGAGAAAGAGAGACGAGGGGGGGGGGGGGATGAAGGAAATGTGTGTATATATAATGCATATGTATGTATGCATGTATGTGTGTGTATATATGTATGTGTATATATATATATATATATATAGAGAGAGAGAGAGAGAGAGAGAGAGAGTAGTGAGGCATGACTTAATAACGTAAAGAAAAAAATATACTTTAATAAAAGTTAACTGATTGTTTTTTTTTTTTTCTATTCCCAAGCCTAGCGGGCAGCCCCTTAATATTTCAAGCACGAAAGGTGACATACTGAACCTTTTTCCTCGTTCTTCCCACCATCTAGAGACCTTCCAGCTTCCTCTTCCCCATTAGGCTCAGAGGAAGGAATTCACAACGCGAGCGAGACGTTATGCAGAGAACTAAAAGCCTTTGTCTCCTCCCAGCAATTAGGGTCCAGCAGCTGGTGTCCCCAAGCAGTGTGGCGGGCGAGACGTGAAAGCAAATTGGAGAACACAAGCATAACGGGGAACCTGATGTTTAATGTACGATTTTTCTCTCCTCGTTATCCCCGCCATCATCTTTACACTATCATCACGCCCTGTATCCCTAGCATACACCCTGACTATGTCATTTCAATTACTGATTGTACAGCGCTCAGTCAGAGAGGCCTTCCCTTTCAGAATGACGCCCGAAAAATCAATCATCTGGTACAACAATTCCGCTGACTGCACGTCCCCAAATTGTACTCTGGGAGTCCATAAAGTACAGATTTCCTATGATCAATCAAGGGCACCTCAGCCGTACCAACGGCAGAAAAGCAGTCAGGGATACTCGCTGAGCCTTTAGGATTGTGCGTGTGTGTGTGTGGAGGGGGAAGACAGGAATAAATATGGGAAGATCATCATAATGGTATGCCAATTAGTCACTCTAGTGAGGCAGATACGCAGGTATTATTGGACTCCGTTCCTATATCATTCTATCTTTTTGCTTGCAGGTTTGAAGCTCCTTTCAGAAGTGGATTTCGAAGTGGGATTATTTTAGACCTGATAACTGTTCGGATTTCATATCGCCAGTCGCTGTGTGAAAGAAAAACGTATTTGCGAAGTATGATTTCGTTCTACCTTGGCTTTATAAAGTAACTCTGTATGGCATTGGCAGTATTCTATCAGCCATGGATGACAGAACAAGCAAAGGCCTTTTCAGAGAAGCCAGGCAGCACGCAGCCAATCTCTCCTTTGTTCCTTCTGTGACATCTCAAGGCATTTTTTCTTCCCGGCAATAAAGTCAATCGTACTTTCTCTCGACATTTCATAACGCGGAGATAGGACCAGAATTTCTCGGGGACCAATAAAAAACCGGAGACACGGAGGGAGCACGACCACAAGAGGTGTTTGTCTGCACGTCATTACACATCCCCATTCCCCTCCCCTTCCCCCTCCCCCTCCCCCTCCCCACCTTTCTCCTCTCTCTACCCCCCCTCCATCCGGCCCCCCGTGGTGCATGACCCTCGCCGAGACTGAGTCACCGTCGATGATTGCCATGAACTTGCCGTGCGGAACATGACCTTCGTTGCCTCTTAGCAATGGAGCAAATCGTCTTTACTTACAAAGTTGTACAATAAAGTAAAAAAAAAAATAAATAAATAAATAAATCCGCGACTTAAAACTTAAAGAAACAACAGATGTTTTCTTCGTTTGGTGATTTGGATATTCTCTCGTGTTTTAGTCCTGAAATTTCTTCCCTCTCCAACCCCCCCCCCCCCCCTTCACCCCCTCGCCTCTCCTGCGCCATGAGAGGTTTCCCGGCCGCCGCTCCCTGGTGCCCGGCTCGTGTTTCGCCCCATTGTCACGGGAGGTGTTGTCATGCTGCATGGCTGAGCCGTCCTTTGCACACCCTGCTATGCCTCTCCTTCCTTCCCTTCCTCTCTCCTCCCTTTCTCTGGCTCTTCCTTTCTCACTCCTTGCCCTCCCCCTCTCCTCCCTTACTCTCTCTCTCTCTCTTTCATTCTCATTCACTCATTTAATCTCTCCTTCCTTTCTCACTCACTCCCTTTCCCCCCCTCCTTCTGTCTTTCATTCTTATCTCCTTCTCTTCCCCCTCATTAATCCTCTCTCCCTCCCCGCACCCTTCTCTCTTCAATTTCAGTTCCTCCTCTCTTCCTCTTCATTTTCTCTTCCCGCTCCCTTCTCCAATCTTTAATCTTTCTCTCTCCCTCTCCCTCTCTGTCCCTGTATCTGTCTGCCTGTCTATCTGTCTCTGTCTCTCTCTTTTCTATTTCTCTTTAAAATTTCCCGTCAATAATAGCTTACGTCAGTATCGTCATGGTAACCACCAGCCCGACCAGGAGCGAGGCCCTTCCCGAAGCGACATTCAGGTCGCCGAACTCACTCACTCTCACTCTCTCTGTCTCCTTCCTCCCTCCCTCCCTTCCTCCCCCTCTCTCTCTCTCTCTCTCTCTCTCTCTCTCTCTCTCTCTCTCTCTCTCTCTCTCTCTCTCTCTCTTCTCTCTCTCTCTCTCTCTCTTCCGAACTCTCCCCTCGCTTTGACCTTTCCGGCGATATTTATAATTTCATCACCACTCGATCTGCCGGTCTTGGGCTTCAACCGAGAAGCTTACGTTCCGGTGCGTCGCTTATTCATCTCCCGAGGACTAATCTCTTGCTTCATTCAAGCTCTTAGGACTGCGGAAGCCTTCTTTTCGTACGTCCATCCCGTGAATGTATCTATGCCATCTTCGTTCTCGGGTTGAATGTTGCCACCCTTTATTTATTTTCTCTCTCTCTCTCGTCTCTCTGATTCGCTTGCTTCCATTTCCCCCTTTCTACTTTCTTTCGTCTCTTCTCTTTTCTATGCATCACCCTTCTACTTGCTGACCTTTTATATGGAAGTGAATTGATATAATGGAAGTATTCAGAAGATAAAAAGCGCAAATTCAATTAGTTGTTATCGATTCGAATGTCTGTTTCACCATAGCCTTTTATCAATCTTCATTAACTCTCAATTTCCCATTTCCTATCTTTAGCTATTTCCTTTTATCTCCTCCTCCTCCTCCTTTTTTCCATAATCATCTTGTTACTTATTTCCTTCTGAGTGAAGCCCTGCCAACTTGACTTCCCTTTCCACTCTAAATTACTCAGCTTGTCTCCATTTTCATCATTATTATTCATTTCCCACTTTTTTTTCGCGAACGTGCAATTAGCACAAATCAAATTTCTTGTCATCCTTCCTAAATGTCGAAAGATCGAAATCCTTATCAATTCATTCTCTCTGGCACTCCCCCCCCCCCCTTCCCCTCCCTATGGCCTCCTCCCGCGCCTTCTTCAGGTCGATGAGGAAATTTTTCCGGTCCACTAAAACCCCGACGCTTGCTGTATTTCCCAATCTTCTGTTGTCAACTTTGATTTATTTGCGCCATCTGTTTCCTTCCTCTTGCCCAACAAAGTTCGGTTAAGTATTTCTTTCTCTTTTGCTGTAATAATCGGACCCACTCTTCTTCTCCGCCTTTTCGACCGTATTGTAGATGCATGGCAATGGATTCGAGGCAGATCGGCGAGAGGACATCGAAATCGGACAGTCACGGGCCAAGAATAAGCAAACCTGAAGCACTTTCCCTCTCGCAGGCTCTCAGAAATCGCCTGAAGCAACGGACTTCCGCTCGGCCTATCACCCTCCCCTTCCCCCCCCCCCCCCGCCTCCCCCCATCACCTCAGCAAGCCCTGGACTAATTTTCCAGACGGGTGCTTCCCCTGTTGCTGTCTCGGCTGTCCACTATCTTAGGAGCGCCCCCCCCCCCCTCCCTTCCTTCCTCCTATCGAACACTCCAGATAATTACCTGGAGTCTGGACACAGTCGGGAGCGAGGAGGAGCTGAGGGAACACTCGTCTGATTACCTCGCCATGAAAACAGTTTTTAGTCCCGGATACTCCTCGGAATTTCTCTTGAGACCAGCGAGACCCTCTGGAGATTAGGGATCTTGTCCGAATTAAATAAAACCTGGATTAGAGCCGGTCAGCGGAAGTAAGAGTTTTGTGAGTGAAGTTGATCGTCTGCAGTGGGAACAGTTTCAAAGCTTTATATGTTCAAGCTTTTTGTTTAATCACGAATGGCCTGTGTTTCACCACAAAATATAATACTGCCCACATTTTATTACACAATAATAAAAATAATGCGTGTGATATTGGTAAGAGGATATGAAAACAAAAATCCCGAACCCCTTTAATAACTCATCATCGTCAAAGCGTTTATTATTTTTCCGTCCCTCGTAAATTGGCTAATTATCTTGTACCATGATTCTGACCCCGGTTCGCCCCTTCCCTTCCTCCGAAAGTGACGAGATGACACGTCCGCCTTCATCAGAGGTCAAGGTCAGATTAAGAGACAAGGTCAGACGCGCATCCCAGGTGTCGGGGGAAAGGCGAGGGGGAGAGAGGAGTCGAGATAAACCCCAATTAGCGGCGATATCATGATGCTGATCATGACTACATGAAAATATTCAATAGGAGCAGTTGGCGAAAACTTCGTAGGAAAATGAATCGAGATCTTGTCAGTCCAGTCGACCAGATAATCCTTCAACTAATCGTGACTAAAATAAGAATATTCGAAACAGAATCCGGCGGAACCTCTTCCCCTTCTCCTCCTCCGGCAGACGGCGGAAGGTCTGCTGAGGAGGGCGTGCCTGTCAGCAGGGCGGCCGCATCCGGGTTCCTCTTCCTGTCGCTGCTGCTGCTGCTGCATAACTCGCCATCGATTACGGCGCCGCTGCTGCATTGCCACGGCGGTGCATTTCCCTTCTGTGGCGCCCGAGTCTTCCTTCTTGTCTATTTTGGGAATGCGCATGGTAGGCAGTGTGTGTGTGTGTGTGTGTGTGTGTGTGTGTGTGTGTGTGTGTGTGTGTGTGTGTGTGTGTGTGTGTGTGTGTGTGTGTGTGTGTGTGTGTGTGTGCGTAAGTATGAATGTATGTATATTCATACTTACGTTTATGTATGTATGTATGTGTGTATATATATGTATGTGTGTGTATATATATATATATATATATATATATATATATATATATAAGTATGTATATATATATATATATATATATATAATCATATATATACATATATGGCTATACCTATACATATGTATGTACTGTGTATGTGTATGTGTATGTGTAATATAAATATATATAATACAGAATATATATAATATATAGAATATATAAAATACACGTAATATACAATATTTTCTATATATTATATAGGAGAGAGAGAGAGAGAGAGAGAGAGAGAGAGAGAGAGAGAGAGAGAGAGAGAGAGAGAGAGAGAGAGAGAGAGAGAGAGAGAGAGAGCGAGAGAGAGAGAGAGCGAGCGCCAGACACAGATTAAAGGGCAGCCAACGGAGAGGCGACAATCCAGAAAGCAAAGCTGCAATCGATGTCGAGAAGTGCGGCCGCGACGAGAGAAGGACCCGCCGTCTGCTAAGCTGCCGACCCGCCCACCTCAGGTCACTCGGGTCACCACGGAGCAGCAGATAAGGTGATAAGGCGCAGGCCAATGCTCCTTAACTGCGCCACGAGGACCTCCCGCAGTCATGAGAAGGCGGAAGAAAAAGGAAGTCTTCTCGGCGCCTCATTCAATCGCCTTCCTCACCTTCTCATGACTCCTGACTTGACCTCCTTGCCTCCCGCCCTTCCCGTCTCGCGTCTTCCTCTTCACCTCCACATCTCGCTCGATTCCACGTCTAATATGCCAACATACATTCGCCCAAATACTCGAGGAGTGAGCTACGTACGGCCTTAGATTACGTCATCATTACGACCCCGATTTCGAGCAACTTTTTCGCACTCTTATACATTCCTATATCCGGTTATTAATCTGGCGGTATTGCATTTCCTAGGGGGTGAGTTCTATCTGAAATACGCCTGTTATGTGGAGCATTAACAAAAGTTTATGTCTTTATTGCTTTACCTGGAACAAATAGTCCAACCAACAAATGTGTTAGGGAAAGAGCCGGTAATTCACATCCAAATGCTGCCATTGTCTGAGTGAACTTGACGGCGCATGCAAGCGCTGCCTGATGCTCTGTTAAAGGTGTGCACTTCAAGTATTTCCATGCACTGCTGCCTGCATCCAGCTGGGATCCCTCCGCAGCGCCTACTTCTTACATTGCCTATCTACTTAGAATAAAGCAACTTCTCTACACCTGACGACCTTCCCTAGGCCTCACACCCGACACCTTCTTTGGAACAGAACACAAGCTCTCACGGCCAACGCTTGACAGCCATGCAAATTACATCGGGTTATGCTCGATTACCCAATGCGTTCGCCTGCAGTACCTTCCCCTCCTGCAGTAGTAGCAGCCATCTGCATTACACCCACACCTCCAGTACCCGCCCAAGGTGTTCCCGCTGCCGCATTATAGTGCTTGTAAAATCGATGTATACCACCTACACGTGTCGCCCGTCCGAGGTCAAGCGCTGCTGCTCCCGTGGCTTGGCTCTCACGCCTTGCTCGGGAACTACCAATGGCTTATTCCAGGAATCTTGCATTGACCAGACCCTAACCAAATACGAAATATAAATCACCCTCTCCATTATCTGTTGGTGTGTATGACATTGAATATAAATTAAGTTAATTAAAGAATACCGATTCATCAGATGACGTGGTTATGAATTTTCATTCTAGTTAAGTAACGCGCGCACACACACACATATATATATGTCTGTATGACCATCTGACTACAAGATATACATGTAATCATTATTCATCTAGATATGTATTACCAACAGTAGACGAAGGCGCAGGTATTTATTTAGGAATATAAATAGCATTCTGCAAATTCAACACTTCAGAGATTGTATCCTATAATTAAACGTTCTGTGTTCAATATGACAGCCAGTGTATTTGCCAACATGGCCGCGAACTATTCATGTATTTCTATGAAAACTAATTATAGACGAGCGATCTCCAAACTGGGAACAGAAGAAGCAACCAAAATAGTAAAAAAAAAAATCATCCCCGAATACAAGAGAAGCATTTTGGCCGCGGCTTCAGAGCGATCCTGAACGCCAATAAAAGAGCAAAAGTTCGGGGAAACGGCCGCCTTGCTCGGGCGTCTTCCCTGTTATCGCACGTTCGGAGGCCTTTTGCTGCGGCAACTGGCAAGACGAAGGAAATTCCGACCGCCTGCCAACCGCGCAACGAGGCATTTCCACCCAAGACATGGAAACTTGAACATATTTGAGTCGAAATAAGTAATGAGCTTCGTTTCTCTCGCTCCGTTTCTTGAGCTGGGTCATGCCAGGTCACAAGCCCTCGTGAGCCGCCGACGAGCTAGTCAAGGCTGACGGCACGAGCGAGCGGGCGAGCGCCGCCACGCCCTCCCTTGCATTCACATGGCAGAAGGAGCCCCGCCCCGTTTTCATATCCGCCGAGTGGTGGCACCCCATAGCCCCTCCAGCCAACAAGCCACGCCCCCTCAGACACGATATCCACCTGGGGCTCGGCATGCGTGCCTTACCATGCCTGGCCCGGCGCCTGTGTCATGCACTCTGCAGCGCCGGGATCGATTCTCATGCGGCGGACGCGCTCTGGGCTCGCCGCCAAGACACTCGCTCTCACGACGCCGCTTCCCCGCGCTCTTCCGCCGAAACGAGGAAACAATTGCCTTCTACGGCGCTTTGGTCCGGGGCTCCACTCGCAGCCGCCCGCATGCATGGAGGGAGACTCGCAAAGGGCGCGGCGATGGCTTCTGGGGGCACGAGGGCGGTGAATATCCACGGCCGGTCAAGACGTTATCAGCCATAAGCAACGTTTTCTCATCCGCGCCAATCTCCTCTGTATGCCGCGGAGGCTGGCGCAAAAAAGGAAGAAAAGCGTCTCAGTATGGCCGAGGATATTTCCTTGCAGCATCCTGTTTTTTCCAGATCCTTCTCCCCCCCCCCCCCCTTTGCCTCTCCTCCCACCCACCCTGTCTCTCCCTCCCTCTACCCACCCTCTCCCTCTCTCCCTCCACCTCCCCCCTTCGCCTCCCCTCCTACCCCCCCCCCCCTCGTTCCTTACGGCCCACGAGGGACGCGACCCCGCAGGATGGCAGGATCTCGGAGGTTCTCGGAGGTGATGCATCGCAAACCGCATTGGCCCGAGACGGAGAGGAAATTAAGGGCTGGCCGAGGGGATCCCAGCCTCTCTTGGGGGACCGGCTTATGGCTGTCTCCGCCGCCGCGTCGCTTCTTTCTTTCGGGGCGGGCACTAGGGGCTTCTCTTTTTAGTGCGATTAAATATCTTAAGCTTACGTTAATATTTACATATTGTGCCGTGACAGTGGAAGTATTTCTTCAAATGTCTGTTGCGTGAAGAAAGAACAATTAAATAAATATGGGCGGGAAACGTTAAAGTGGAAATATAATTCATCTTGAGGGCGTTCAGCAGCCGCAAATCTGTCCGGTCCTCGTCACCAACTCGCCTGACCTCTTGCTGTTTTTTTCGACCTTGTCTCCCTCCTTCTAGTTGTTTCTTCCTCTTCCCTCCTCCCAACCTCTCTCATTCTGCACGTAAGGCGAACAAATCTTCATCTTCATCTAGCTGAAATAACCACGAGATTCGTCACAATGCACCTCAAATTCCCGACGGCTATTCTCTCTCTCCGCGCTGCTGCTTTTTTAGACCTCCGGAGAGATCTTGTGTTTTTTTTTTTCGTGGTCTTCAAGGTTCGTCAAGTCTTAAATGTCTCAAATATCTTAAATGTCTTAAATGTCGTTTCGCTCAAATGATACTTTCAGTCTTTCGTGACAAATAAGCAGACGCAGACGAGTCGGAAAATCGAAGGAACAGTTTTGTAAACCACCGTGAAAGACATTACGTTTCCCCAGTACATACTTGCACCCGCAAACGGACACAATTATGCCAACTAAGCTATTCCTGTTTATTCACGCATGTATACACTGTAAACATTACCATTACCATTACACATGACAAGCAATATGAGCTGTGGATGAGAGATGAAGCTGGATCTGAAGTCAAGGGCAATAACCGCAAACCAGACTCCGAATAAATTGGTCCAGTTATCTGCAGTCCTTTCTCCTTTAGTGCCGCCCCCCGCTAACAACCATTCAGTCCCGCGATATCGGATCCCGCGTTCGAGATCCTGCGTCGCCTGCTGAGAGTCCTTTCATAGAATCTCCCAGTCTTAAGAGTCTTGGGCGCCGCCACGTGGAAGGAAATGGCTGAAATGTACCTCTGAAGTACCAGCGAGTCTCATTTTAAATTTTGCCAATTCGTGAATAGAAAAGGTCTTATTTTAAATGTCATTAGACTATTTTTTCTAAGAATATGGTTTGTTCTGATGTGTTATTTCTACTTCCGCTTAAAGGGCGTTAAAGGATGCGATCGGAAATGATGGTTGTTGCAATGCCATTCACGTTCTTCGCATTATGCTAAACTGCTGCCGCCCAAATTCTCTCGCTCTCTCTCTCTCTCTCTCTCTCTCTCTCTCTCTCTCTCTCTCTCTCTCTCTCTCTCTCTCTCTCTCTCTCTTAAATTTCCTCTCTCTCTTCCTATCTCTCTTCCTCTTCATTTTCCTATCTCCCTTCCCATCCCTCTTCCTCTCCCTTTCCCTCTTCTTCTTCCTCCTCTCTCCCTCTCCCTCTCCCCAACGCAAGCACTTCCACCGCGATCATTTATTGCCTTGAAGCAGCATGGCCTTAATTAACGACTTGGGGATCCCAGCGTCTTCCTTGATCTCATTATCTGGAGCCTAATTACACACATTAATAGCGAAAGCTGCGGCCTGTTTGCTTTTGGGTCATTCTCGGCGACCTGGGAAATCGTTATCGTCAGTTAGAGATAGACTGCGTTATCCAATGAAAGCATAATTTCAACCGAACGGACGCTGGCATTCATTAGCGAAAGGAAATCAGTTTTGGAGGCGAGATAATGACGGCCATTGTGGCCCAATCGCAGCATTCCTTGGCAAGGGCGAGGGCGCCACACACAGGCAGCGGGGACTCGTTTTATTTATCAATGCGATGCCAATGTCATGGTTAAAGAATCTATGACAAAGAGTATGTGTATGTGAATGTGTACATGTAGATGTATGTGTATACATACATACATACATACCTACACACACACACACACACACACACACACACACACACACACACACACACACACACACACACACACACACACACACACACACGCATGGACCTACTACAGAATTCAAGATTATGATGTGCAGTATCTTTTCAATATACCAGAGTCTAAAAGTAATCCCAGGGAAATCCATGAAACTAAGTGCAACTGCTGCAGTATTGACCGTATTCTAAATATCAACATTACGTATTATAGTTCTAATTTTGAGTAATTTCATCTTCATTCTGTCAAATATTGAATAGTTTGTCAGTGCATTCCGACCGTCGTTTTTCTCTTTCACTTTCACATTCATTCCACCATTCATCTTCCTCGTTTTCACCTTCATAGCGTTTTTATTCCTCGTTTTCAAATTCCTTCAGAAATCAATGGGCGAAGCAGCTGGTGCAGGAACGTCAATATTCCCAGTCACACCATGGATCATTCAAGGGCAGCTCCGTCACGCGACTCAATAACCTCTACGTGAGGGAGAGGGAAGGAGAGGTTGGGAGGGGAAAGAGGGACGGAGGGAGGGGGAGGGAAGGGGGAAGAGGGAGGGAGGGGGTGAGGGAGGGAGGGAGGAAGAGAGAAGAGAAAAAAAAGATGGATAAAAGAATCAGAAAAAGGGAGAAGCAAATCGGGGAAGACGGAGGGGGGCAAATGCGATAATTGGCGAAGACGCTGCGAGGGTCAGCGCGAATGTCAAGGTTCTTGCAGTTGTCTTGCAGTTGCAGCAATTTGCAACGGCGACGATCGACCTCGCTCCCCGTCTGCCCGGCGCCGCGGAGACTGGCAGGTGGTTCTGACTGCGGCATACCTGGCTCAGCTGGTGTTGGGACGTGCGTGCGGGCGCTGCAGATGGAACCTTGGGCGCCGAAGGTCAACATAATTTCATGCTCG
>NC_061836.1:33675693-33680693 GCF_019202785.1 Penaeus chinensis
AACTATTTATATTTGCAACATCAATAACCACAAATCAGACTCTGCAAATTTATTCTGAAATTACTCATATCTTCGTTAATCGTGTAGTGTCTTTTTGAAACAATTTTTATCTGTCAGAAACCCGGTTATGGGCGATAGACTTCATTACATTCCTTCATGATTTCCTCTCTTCTTCTGGCTGGTAAAAAGTGTGTGTGTGTGTGTGTGTGTGTGTGTGTGTGTGTGAGTGTGTGTGTGAGTGTGAGTGTGTGAGTGTGTGTGTGTGTGTATGTGTGTGTGTGTGTGTGTGTGTGAGTGTGTGTGAGTGTGAGTGTGAGTGTGAGTGTGTGTGTGTGTGTGTGTGTGTGTGTGTGTGTGTGAGCACGCGCGCGTGTGCGTTAGCATGTAATTCTTTCGTCAGAAAAAAAAATATTTGGCATAAATATATCAAGTTTTATTATGACCAAACACGGCCATTTAATGAAGAGACACCGTCATTAGCTGCTAATTGCCGTTTTGCAGCGTTAATTCCGGTCGCCTCCGCAGCCGCAACGGACAGAGCTTGAAGGGAAACCTAACCTCGAGGAGCCAACTTCGAGTTTCTTTTATGCGAGGCATTGTCATTCATCTGATTTCTTATCTTCATTATATTTTTTGTATAATAATAACAGGACCGTTATTGCTGATATTATTATTATTTTTTTTTTTTTTTTATCTAGCTCTATGTTAAAGAATGAGGCCATTAATGAACAGGATACCCACTTGTAATAATGGGAACATGCATAAAACACACACCGGCGTTTATGCAGATAGATAGAGGGAAGAGGAGGTAATTCGCAGAGATAGTAGAGAACAGCCGATAATTCACAGAGATAGTAGAAAATAGCCAACGAAAGCGAGAAGGAAGAATGCATGAGGAGCAAGGAAAGAAGGAAGAAAGGAAGACTTACGAAGGATAGAATGAAAAGAGAGGTGTAGAAGCGATTGATGGAGAGGTAGAAAAGAGGAAGATATAAGAGAAGAGGAAGTGAAGGAAGAAGAAGATGAAGAGGAAGAATAAGTGGAAAAGGTGGAAGATGGAGAGGAGGGGAGAGGAGGAAGGGGGGGAGGAGGAATAACAGGAACAGGAAAAAGGAAGAGAAAGAAGAAGGAAGCGGACTAGAAGGGCGGAAATGGAGAAGGAAGAGGAGAAAAGAAGGAGGAATGCATGGAGAGAGAGAGAGAGTGGGAGTAAGAGAGAGAGAGAGAGCGAGAGAGAGAGAGAGAGAGAGAGAGAGAGAGAGAGAGAGAGAGAGAGAGAGAGAGAGAGAGAGAGAGGCAAACAGGTCGGGGCAGAGAGGGAGGATCGTCAGGCAGGCGGGGCCCATGACTAACCTTCCGCCCGGACCGCCATGCGCACCTAACGGAAGCCGCCCCCCTCCCCTATGGCGGGTGGATGGGGGGGGGGGGGCTGCTTGCGGGAGAGAGAGTGTGCATAATCGGCTGGCCACTGAGGGGGGGGAGGGAGGGGGGGAGCGACGGAAAGAGGGAGGAAGGGAGAGGGAGCGACGGAAAGAGGGAGGGAGGAAGGGAGAGGGAGCGACGGAAAGAGGGAGGGAGGAAGGGAGAGGGAGCGACGGAAAGAGGGAAGGAGGGTGGAAAAGGGGAAAGAAAGACAGCTAGAGGGAAGGAGAGAGATGTGGGGGGAGGAGTTGAGGGAAGGAGGGAGGAAGGGAGGGACAGACGGGAGGAAAGGGAAAAGGAGAGACAGTTACAGGGAGGTGGAGGCAGACAGAGAGATGGGGGAATAGGAAGGGTGTGTGTAGGGAAGGGAGGAGGAAGGGGAAGAGGAGCGGAGAGGAGGGAAGAGAGAAAGCAAAAGGGAGATGGAGGGAGAGACAGCTAGAAAGGGGAAAGGAAGAGAGAGAGAGGGAAAGAGATAGGGAGTGAGACTAGGGCAGGGCAGGGAGGAAGGGAGTATAGAAAGAAGGAAAAGGAAGGGAAGGAAAGGAGGAAGAAAGGAGAGAGAGAGAGAGAGAGAGAGAGATTGAACAAATAACTGTGAGGCCTCGTATGTATTCAATTCATCAGTTTCATCTCACGCTGAAGGAAATTGATAAGCGCTTAGTAAAGATCATTAGTTTTTATTCATCATCTCTTCATCAGCTAAAAACACGACCAACCACAACAACCACGAGATCAAGCGCCGCCCTCACGAACCTCCTGAGTAATTCCCGATCCCCTGACCTTGCCGGCGCCTCCCCCCCCCCTCCCCCCGCTCACCTGAAGCTCCTGCGGCCGGCGCCTCGACCTCCGCCGCCGCTTCCTCCTCGAGCTCGCCCTGACCCTCGAGGACCGGCGAAGGATGCGCCTCCTACGGCCGGTATCTCGCCTCTCCTCTCTTCTCTTCCCTTTAACTCTCATTTTCTCTCTCTATCATATGTGTATACAGTACATATACATACAAGCATACATATATACATAAAGAATACATGCATAAAAATAGTGCTTATACACCAAAATGCATGTGAGCATATTAGTGCAATCACATTCGGAATAACAAGTAGGATGTACAAGTAAAGCACATTCGAACCATCTTGCATTCATGTTGTGCACATGTGCACACGCAGACGCACACAGTGTACAAATACATATATATATATATATATATATATATATATATATATAGAATATATATATATATGCATGCATACATCGTACATACATATATATATATATATATAATATATATATACATATTATATACATACATATACACATATCGATATACATATATTCATATATATGTATACCTGTGTATATATATGCATATATATACACATATGTGTATCTGCAAATGTATTATGTATATATATGTATACATATGTATATGTATATATATGTATATATATGTATATATGAACATAAATATATATATATATATATATATATATATATATACACACATGTATAAGCATTTATATATATACATATATGTAAATATATATACACATATATAAATATATATACATATATATAAATGTGTATACATATATATAAATATATGAATATGTGTATATATATAAACATACACATATACAATATATTATATATAGACATGCATATATACATATATATATATATATATATATATAACAATATATATATATATATATAAATATATATATATATATATATTTAGATAGATAGATAGATATACACGCAGACACACGCATATACATATAAATATATATACAATATATATATATAAATATATATATATATATATATATATATATATGTATATATAAAACCATATACCTACATACATACATTTGTGTTTGAATATGTATATATGTAAATATATATATATATATATATATATATATATATATATATATATACATATGTGTGTGTGTGTGTGTATACATATATGTGTATGTATGTATATATATATATATATATATATATATGGGTGTATATACGTAAATATATATATATATATATATATATATATATATATATATATTCTTATACATAAACACATATACATTACATATATTCATACACATACACGCATACATACATACAGTATATTGATTCCCCCGAAACTGCCCACCGAGTGAACGTAACACTTGCCAACCCGTAAATTGAGACGTAAATTGTAAACCAGCTAACTTGACTTTGGACGCGTGCATTGGGTTAATATAACCACAGAGGTCGTCTTTACTACAACTCATAAGATGGGAAGGTCATGATTTTGGGAAGAATAAGGGAAGAGTAGACGGGGACGGAGAAAGAGGCGTGGCGAGAGAGAGGAGAGGGAAGGGGGAGGAGAGAAGAAAGATGAAAGGAGCGATAGACATAAAAGCCAAAGGAAGGAAACAAATATAAAGCAGACGCTCCTGCTTTTAAAAGTTCCAAAACGTTTTTTAGTTTTTTTTTTTTTTTTATCTAAAGTACTACTTGTTAAAAAGAGGGGGGGAGGGGGGTTAAGAGTAATTTTGAATATCTAATGGACAAACGAAGAATGCTGTCACGGAAGCCTACATAAGGCGCGGAGGTTTCCCCCTGAGAAAGTTTTCCTCGAGTTCTCCTTCGAATAGCGAATAACAAAACGAAGTCTAAAACCCAGGTCAGCTACGATGCTCTCGGCGCCAGAGGAAAGGGGATTGATTGGCTTTTGCCTGGCGAATCGCTTCTCCTAGCAAGCATCCCGAGAGCGACGGCAGCAACAGAGGCATGCACAGCCATGCACTCAGTGCCTGTCTGCCGTCTTTCAAGGTCAGCGGGTCACCGAGTCGCCAAGTTTCCCCTGAGGGCGTTTCCACCGGTTCACTTGAGCCTCTTCCTCGGCTGTTGATAAGGGGTTGTGAATGGGCGCCGTGGGCTGGGCGTCTGCACCGTCTAGAAAGGCGGGCGGAACGTGGGTGGGCGGTCATGCAGGGGGCCGCAGGGGGAGGGAGGGGGGGCACTGCGGGAGACGCGTCACTCCAGTATTGATTGTCACCCGGCGCTCATGGCAGCCAGGCACCCACCTCCCATCTCCCGTCAATGAAGCCTCGCCTCCTTCCCTTGGCATCGTGAGGGTATCGGCACTCTGTAAGCACACTAGGACGGCACTCTAACTCAGGCTCGGCCTCTAGCAAAGTCACTGCTAGAGCCTCGCCTCACTACACGACGGGGTTGCCGACGCCCACGCCCGCCATCTTGGAGGGCCACGCGCCCGTCCGAGAAATCCTGGGTAACTTGCGAGACAGCAGGTGGCACCGCAGATGACAGGTAGACGACGGAGGGCGACGGTGCCACCGGTCAGCTGACGCGGCTCCGGATGCCGGGTCTCACGTGGCAGAATTGATTGGGCGGAGTCTGGCTCCAGCTGTTCGCGGCGCCGCTCGCGCAAACACCAAACACAAACTTACCTTTAGAGATCCTGTTGAGGATAACATCCTTGTGTTGGTCTGTTTTCGGTTCGGCCACTACGATGAGTAGATACGACCCGGATAAAGGGGACAAGGCCCCTTCCCCGCGGACTTGTGGGG
>NC_061836.1:33685693-33688193 GCF_019202785.1 Penaeus chinensis
ATGAGAACTAGTATAAATATAAAAAAATTCAAAGGTAATTATTTTGCAGTGGTAAGTGGCGTTACAAAAATAACTTCTCTAAGCTACCTTGTAAAAACTTTCAAGAATCTTGCAGGTCTTTTAGATTCCTTGTTTCGCTCAAATGCTACACATTCTCCGAAGAACGCCAATAAACTCCAACCAAGCTGACCAAAAAGGGGACTGAATCTCCTCTGGCTGCGCCTCATTCCGATCAACAACCATTTAAACCAGGTTTCTGATCCTCGCTTTAAGTATGAAGCCGTGACTCATCCAAAGGGATTTCTATCTGTATGAACCAGCGAGACTTTCCCTTTAAGAACTCACTAAGGAAGAGCTGTAGAGCGCACCTGCTCCTGACTACGTGCGGAGGACCGTGTTTGTTGTTGAATCAGGAGAGAGGAAGGCCGTTGATTACTCATTCCCTTGGAGGTGCTCGGGCTGAGTGGAAACGCCGCTGTGTCAAGAAGGGAACCGATGTTATGCGTTGCTGTTTGTGGGGGTGTTATTGTTTTTTTTTATTCAGACGTCTCATTCCCTTCATATCCGTGTGTATGGGACTACATACTTACTCCGGTATTACACGCATGTATACACGAATACGCAAATATATCTAGATGACAGGTGATGTGACCCTGACGTCCAGAGGTGATTGGAAAGTGACGCCGGCAGCACCAGGGGAAAGAACGAAGTCCAGGGAGGCGAGACTGTTGTCAGGGCTCCGAGGACAAGCGAAAGCAATGGATGGAAAGGTCATCGGAGTTCAGCGGTAGAGCAGCATAAAGGACTACGATTTTTTTTACTAAGTTCGTGAAGAAGGCATTAATAAGTCTAGGACGGAGGTTCCTCACTGTGGCTATTGTGATAACAGCGGTTGGGGATGCAGGTCGCTGTAACACCGGCCCGGGAACAGAAGCGTCCGTGCTGTTCTGGAACCTGGAATACGGGAGTTCAGGTGTCATGGCAAATCCTTGTAACTAACTGACGCACAGTTACTTGCTGGTACTTACCTCTGCTTTGCTTTCGTGTGCTGCGTGGTGCAGCGGTAGCGTTCTCGTCTAGCAATCTCGCTGACCTGCGTTCGAATCCCTCGCCGCCAGTGGATGGTAACCCCGGCCATTCCTTGCACACAGGGGATAGTTTAGAAGCAAAATGAAACAGACAATATGTCGCACCAAGAATATCCATTGTAATAAATGGAATAAAAACTAAACTTCTCTCTATCTCGCTCTCTCTCTCTCTCTCTCTCTCTCTCTCTCTCTCTCTCGCTCTCTCTCTCTCTCTCTCTCTCTTTCTCACTCTCCCTCTCTTTATCTCTCTCTCTCTCTCTCTCTCTCTCTCTCTCTCTCTCTCTCTCTCTCTCTCTCTCTCTCTCTCTCTCTCTCTCTCTCTCTCTCTCTCTTTTTCTCTCTTCCTCCCTTCTTCCCTCCATCCCTCCCTCCCCCCTTCCTTTCTCCCTCTCTTTCCATCATTCCCTTTCTTTCTCCCCTTTCTTTCTCCCTTCTCTTTATCTCTTTATCTCTCACTCCGTGTCCTTTCTCTCTGCACAGGATTTATCCGTGCTTTTTACATCGAGCATTATAAATGAGAAAAATTCATTATATAATGGGTGTCAGATTAGATAAACCATAATCAGCTTCCTTTGTTTTAATGTCATTACTCTGCGAACAAGTGTTTTAAGTAATGACACTAGAAAATCGATTTTTTTTTCAGGGCAATGCGATCCTCTTTAATGAGAGTTTCATGCAAAAAATTAATCTTATGTATATTAATCTTATCATTCTGGATTTTACTCTATTCTATTCTTTTCGTACGAGGTTCAGGTGTCTGTATCGTGATAGATTTTATTGCCTATCATAATAGATTTTATTGTCTGTATCAGACTAAGTTTTGTCTATATCGCAGTAGATTTTACTGCATGTATCATACTAGATTATATTGTCTGTATCATATATTTTTTTTTTTTTTATCTGTATCGTACTAGAAATTTTGTTTGTATCATACGAGATTCTAGTCCATGTATCATGTATTCTTGGTTTGCGTCATACAAGAATCTCTTTTATGTATCATACAGGATCCTAGTGTATCGAAAAGACTATCATACTGGATCCTATTGTTTGTGCATTTCGACCATCCATTCGGAACACTTTATCCGCTACGATTCGCTCAATACCCGTGGAAACAGTAAAACAAACACACCCACACCTTTTATTGGCTTTGGTGATGTATCCAAAGGTTAATTAATCCCTTACCTAAACGCATGGTGTTGACCATGTTCTAGATTCCCCCCGTGCGTTATTTGAACACCGGAGACACGGCAGAAATTTTGTTGTCGCTCGTGGGTCAGAGGCGGGGAGCGTTGGCGTGTCTGTTGAAGTGTCGGGGATTTGGAAGAAGCGATTGCGAACCGATAGATTAATGATTGGTAGTCAGTAGGTGAAGGAATAATGTATGAAAGGTGAATCGGTGAAAATAGGTAAAA
>NC_061836.1:33695693-33705693 GCF_019202785.1 Penaeus chinensis
TGACAAAGGCATCAGACCCGAGGAACAATCGCCAGGCGCAGGAGAAGAAGGAGCCTTAATGGGAGGGAGGCTGGCGAGATGAAGGAGCGAGATTATGATATTGATAGGACGGAGGAAGAGGCAGGCGTGAAATGCTGGGGGAGAGGGAGGGAAATAATGGAAATTACGGAGGATGGAGAGAGAGTGGGAGGTAAAGGGAGAGAAGAGAGAGACAGAGAGAGAGAAAGAGAGAGAGAGAGAGAGAGAGAGAGAGAGAGAGAGAGAGAGAGAGAGAGAGAGAGAGAGAGAGAGAGAGAGAGAGAGAGAGAGAGAAAGATAGAGAAGGGGGGGCGGGCGAGGGAGAAAGAGAGAAAAAAAAAGAGAGAAAGAAATAGACAGGCAGAGAGAGACAGGAAAAGGCAAAACACTAAAACGATCATGAGTACAAATAAAACTTATCCCTCCCCCCCCTTCCTCCCCTTTCGAAAACAATATCAAAATTCAAGCAACGAAAGGTGATATCCCCTTCCTGTTGCAGAGGAGTGTCAAGCAGCCAACACCAGACATGACTTTCTGGAAAGATGAGGAAGGGAAGGGACTCGATCTCAGCTATTTCCCTTCTTGCCTACGAACACTCACTCAGAGGGAAACGCGAGATGCGGGGGAACTTAATACTCTCATACTGTTTATGGATCTCTCTCTCTCTTTCTATTTATGTCTCATCTTCTCTCTCTATATGTTTCATTCTCTGTCTGTCTGTCTGTATCTCTCTCTCTATTTCTTTCTTTCTATCTCTCTCTCTCTATCTCTCTCGCTCTCTCTCTCTCTCACTCTCACTTATAACCCTTATTATTGTTATCATTATTATTATTATTATCATTATTATTACTATAATTTGTATTATTATTATTGTTATTACTATCATTATTGTTATTACTATCATCATCATCATCATCATCATCATTATTATCATTATCATTACTATCATTACAACCCTTTTTTCCCCAAACGTAAAACCTACCGACCCTACCCCCTCCACCCCCTCCACCCCCTCCCCCGTCCTGCAGTTCCTGACGGCCGCCCTTGGGAAATTCGCGCCCTTGTGCCCCTGTCTTTCATGCCACCACCACCCGCACCGAAGACAAAGGGCGCGGGCGACATCAAGGGCCAAGTAGCCCGGGACGAGGAGCGCGATCACACGCGAGGGCGGGCACGGGGGGAGGGGGGGGTGCTCTGGTCTGCGCTCACTCGGGGGAAACCTTCGGGAGCGGCGCTCTGGCCTCTTCTGGCTATCTGTCTATATATATATATATATATATATATATATATATATATATATATATATATATATAAATATATATTTATCTATCTATCTATCTATATATTCATCTATCTATCTATATATTCATCTATCTATTTATTTATATATTTATTTATCTATCTATCTATCTATCTATCTATCTATCTATCTATCTATCTATCTATTTATATATCTATCTATCTATTCACCTGTCTATCTATCTATATCTATCTTTTCACCTGTCTATCAATCTATATCTATCTATCTATCTGTCTGTCTATCTATCTGTCTATCTATCTATCTATCTATCTATCTACCTATATTTCTACTTATCTATCTATCTATCTATCTAATCATCTATCTATCTATTTATCTTTATGTTGATGTATATATTTATCTATCTATTCACCTATCTATCTATCTATTTATCTATTTATCTATCTATCTATCTGTCTAGCTATCTATCTATCTATCTACCTATCTTTCTACCTATCTGTTTATCTATCTATCTAATCATCTATCTATCTATTTATCTATCTGTTTATGTGTATATTTATCTATCTATTCACCTATCTATCTATCTATCTATTTATCTATCTGTTTATGTATATATTTATCTATCTATTCACCTATATATCTATCTATATATTTATCTATTTATCTATCAATCTGTCTACCTACCTATCTATCTATCTATCTAATAATCTATCTATATATCTATCTATCTACCTATCTGTTTATCTATCTATCTATCTATCTATCTTATCATCTATCTATCTATCTATTTATCTATCTATTAATCT
Source organism: Penaeus chinensis (assembly GCF_019202785.1). Lineage (NCBI taxonomy): Eukaryota > Metazoa > Arthropoda > Malacostraca > Decapoda > Penaeidae > Penaeus > Penaeus chinensis. The sequence continues at coordinate 33,697,776 of NC_061836.1, forward strand.
ATTTATTAAGATCTATCAAGTATGTGGCACTTTATTCCCTGCCTCTTTTTTCTTAACATATTTTTGATGGCCATCTGATCTATCTGTTTATATATCTATCTGTCCATCTATCGATTAAAGGGATGACCTACAGCTTGTAGCTATTTATTCTTTTTGTTTTTCTCTATTCTATCTTCTGCACATCTGTTCCATCTATCTACAGTATCTATCTATCACTTTTTATTTATGTAAATTTTGCTCATATGTTCAATCTATCTGTGTATCTATCTATCTACTACCTAACTATCTATCAGTTAAAAGATGCTTATGTTTTTTTTTACCAGATTTTTTCTGTTCATCTGCTCTATCTATATATCGATCTATCGATCATGTAAAGAAATATGCATTCTATCTATGCACACTTCGCATTTAATGAACAGTGACATTTCCAAGAAAGAGCAAGAAGCGAAGGTCACGTGAGGTCAGAGGTCACGGCGAGAAGACGCTCAGACGCGGAGTGAGCAGGGAGGTCGCCAGGCCAAAGGACACACATTCGTTGTAAATCCCTCTGCCTCCTCCTGCTCGAAGCGGTATCTTGCGCACTCTAAGAAATCCTCTTGGCGTATCCTTGAAGGGCGTCTTTATCACTCTGCTTTGTCCTTTTTTTCTCTCTCTTTCTTTCCTTCCTTTCGGAGCTACAGAAAAGAGGGGAAAATGGCCTTCAAAACGTCCCTGGCATTGGTTCTCAAGCTGTGTCTCGAAGGATTGGGGGGAAGATAGTGTTAACCAATTTACTGGGCGTTTGTCAGTATTTGCAAAAAGGAAACACAGCCACAATGAAAAAAAAAAAAAAAAAAAAAAAAAAAACATACATATTGGATCGGTACCTTTTGTATTCGTCAAGAATTCCTCATCAGAAGGAAAAATAACCGAAAATTTGTCAATTTCGGAAGAACTATCGACAAGTTCGAAACGTCATGTTTTACTTTGGTTTCTTATTGTGGATGTTTTATTAATACTTGTGCATGTCGCTGTGTTTGCGTCCACCAATGCTCATATCAATAGTATTCTACGAAGTCACGTCTTTAATGAATATCATATGGCAGTTAAAAAAACATTCTTGCCAGGATTGTTGAATAATTTTGTTTTATCCTGTCAGATCAAAGACATGTAGTCAGAAGAATTATAAGTGCAATGGGTGATGTCGAGGGTTCACGGATGTGTGTGAGTGTGTGTGTGTGTTTATGTGTGTGTGTGTGTGTGTGTTTATGTGTGTGTGTGTGTGTGTGTGTGTGTGTGTGTGTGTGTGTGTGTGTGTTTATGTGTGTGTGTGTGTGTTTATGTGTGTGTGTGTGTGTGTGTGTGTGTGTGTGTGTGTGTTTATGTGTGTGTGTGTGTGTGTGTGTGTGTGTGTGTGTGTGTGTGTGTTTATTTGTGTGTTTATCGTATATATGTTTATACATATGCGTGTTTGATCTCGGTATGAATGTCAGTATGCGTATGTATACGAGTGCAGGTGCGTATAACCACCCACAATACTGTATCGGCAAGACTGTCACGTCATGATTACCATTTCATAACTCGCCGACCTCCACGACATCACCCGCTCGACAACGCAGAAGCACAAGAAACGATGTCATAACACGAACTGGAAACCGCTCGCAGCAGCCTCCTCGCCGCGTCACTGCCAGACAAGGAAAAGCGGGACGATTACAGTGCTGATTGTGTAATGCAAGATATAACCAACATATACTGGAATGAACGTGACTCAAGCGTTGGGAGATATTTCAGGAAAGAAATGCTTGTGATTTTTCGTTTTGTTTTGTTTCGTTCTATCATTCTCTCCCCCCCCCCTTCGTATATCTGTCTTTATTATCATCATTATCATTATCATTACTATCACGTGATAGTAATGTCTTTCTCTGTCATTTTGCAACCCGCAATTAACTGCTCCCTCTGTTTGTCTGTTTGTCCTTCTCTATCTTTCTCTTTCTCTCTCACTCTCTCTCTCTGTCTATCTATCCATCTATCTATTTATCTGTCTATCTATATATCTGTCTATATATCTGTTTACTTATTTATTTATCTACCTCTACCCATCTATATATTTCTTTTTAATTATCTATATATATCTCAACCTATTTATCTATCCCTATCTACCTATTAAGCTCTATATCTGTCTATCAAGCTCTCCATCTATCTATTTCTACCTATCTATCTATCTCTATTTAGCTACCAGTATCTCCATCAATCTATCTACCTCTCCTCTCTCTCTTTCTCTCTCTCTCCCTCCCCCCTCCTCTCTCTTTCTTTCTCCCCTCTCTCTCCTCCTCCCCTTCCTCTCTCTCCTCCTCTCCCTTCCTCTCTCCCTTCTCCTCCTCCTCCCCTCTCTCCCTCCTCCCTCTCTCCCCCTCTCCCCTCCTCCCTTTTCCCCCTCTCTCACCTCTCCCCTCCTTTCCTCTCACCTCCCCTCTCTCCATCCCTCCCCCCCCTCCCCCTCCACTCCCTCCTCTCTCCTCCCTTCCCCTCCTCCCTTTCTCCCCCCTCCCTTCTTCCATCTCCCCTCTCTCCCTCCCCTCTCTTCCTTTTCCCCCTCCCCAACTTCCCTTCTCCCCTCTCTCCTCCTCTCCCTCTCCCCCTCTCCCTCTCTTCTCTCTCCCTCTCCCTCCTCTCCCTCTCTCCCTCCCCCTCCCCTCTCTCTCTCTCCCTCTCTCCCTCCTCTCCCTCTCCCTTCTCCCTCTCCTCTCTCTCTCTCCTCCTCCTCTCTCCCTCCTCTCCCCCTCTCCCCCTCTCCTCTCTCCCTTCTTTCCTCTCTCCTCCCCTTCCCCCTCTCACTCTCTCTTCCCTCTCTCTCCCTCTCTCCCCTCTTTCCTCCCCTCTCTTCTCTCTCTCCCTCTCTCTCCCTCTCCTCTCTCCTCCTCTCCCTCCTCTCTCCCACTCTCCCCCTCCATCTCTCCCTCTCCCCTTTCCACCTCCTCTCTTTCTCCCTCTCTCCCTCCTCTCTCTCCTCTCCCTCTTCCTCCTCCTCCCTTCCCTCTCTCCCTCTCTTCCCTCCTCCCGCCTCTTCCTCTCTCCCCCTCTCCTTCCCCCTCCTCCCTCCTCCCCTTCTCCCTCTCTCCCTCTCTCCCCCTCTCCCTCTCTCTCCTCTCCTCTCTCTCCCTCCCTCTCTCCCTCTCTTCCCTCTCTCTCCCTCTCCTCTCTCCCTCCCCTCTCCCTCTCTCCCCACCCCTCTCCCCCCTCTCTCCCTCTCTCCCCTCCCCTCCTTCCCTCTCTCCTTCTCTCCCTCTCTCCCTCTCCCTCCTCCCTCTCCCTCTCTTCCCCTCCTCTCTCCCTCTCCTCCCCCCTCCTCCCTCTCTCTCCCCCTCTCCTCCCCTCTCCCTCTCTCCCTCTCTCCCCTCTCCCCTCTCCTCTCCCCTCTCTTCCTCTCTCCCTCTCTCCCTCTCTCCTCCTCCCCCCTCTCCCTCTCTCCTCTCTCCCCTCTCCCTCTCCCTCCCTCTCACTCTCTCTCTCTCTCCCTCTCCCTCCTTCCCCCTCCCCCTCTCCCTCTCTCCCCCTCCTCCTCTCCCTCTCCCTCTCTCCCTCCCTCCCTCTCCCCTCTCTCCTCTCTTCCCTCTCTCCCTCTCTCCCCCCTCTCCCTCTCCCCTCTCCCTTCTCTCTCCCTTCCCCTCTCCCTCTTCTCACTCCTCCCCCCCCCTCCCCTCTCCCTCTCTCCTCTCTCCCTCCTCCCTCTCTTCCTCCCTCCCTCTCTTCTCTCCCCCTCCTCTCTCCCTCTCTCCCCTCCCCCCTCCCCTCTCCCTTTCTCTCCCTCTCCTCTCCCCTCCCTCTCTTCCCTCTCCTCCCCCTCTCTTCCTCTCCTCTCTCTCCCTCTCTCCCCTCTCCCTCCTCCTCTCTCCTCCCTCTCCCTCTCTCCTCTCTCCTCCCCTCCTCCCTCCCTCTCTCTCTTCCCCTCTCTCCCCTCCCTCCTCCTCTCTCCCTCTCCTTTTCCCTCTCTTCCCCTCTTCCCTCCTCCCTCTCCTCCCTCTCCCTCTCCCTCCCTCTCTTCCCTCTCTCCCTCTCTCCTCTTCCCTCCTGTCCCCTCTCCTCTCTTTTCCCTCCTTCCTCCTCCCCCATCTCCCTCTCTCCCTCTCTCCCCCTCTCCCCTCCTCCTCTCTCCCTCTCTTCCTCCTCCTCTCTTCCTCCTCCCTCTCTCCCTCTCCTCTCCCTCTCTCCCTCTTTCCCCTCTCCCCCTCTCCCTCTCTCCCCCTCCCTCCCCCCCTCCCCCTCCCCTCTTCCTCCTCTCCCTCTCTCCCCTCTCCCTCTCTCCTCTCTCCCTCTCTCCCTCTCTCCCTCTCTCCTCTCCTCCCCCCTCCCTCTCTCCTCTCTCCCTCCTCCTCCTCCACTCCCCTCTCCTCTCCCCCTCTTCCCTCCCCTCTCCCTCTCTCCCCTCTCTCCTCTCTCCCTCTCCCTCCCCTCTCCTCTCCTCTCCCCCTCTCTCTCCCTCTCTCTCCCTTCTCTCCCTCTCCCTCTCTTCCTCCTTCTCCCTCTCTCTCCCCTCTCCCCCTCTCCCTTCCCCTCTTCCTCTCCTCTCCCTCCCCTCTCTCTCCCCTCCCCCTCTCCCCCTTTTCCCTCTCCCCCTCTTTTCCCCTTTTCTTCCTCTTTTCCTCTTTCCCTCCTCCCCCTTTTCCTCCCCCCCCCTCCCTCTCCCCTCTTTTCCTTTTTCCCCTCTCTCCTCCTCCCCCTCCCCCTCTCTTCCTTTTTTCCCCCCCCCCCTCTCTCCCCTCCCCCCCTCTATTTTCTCTCCCTCTCCTCCTTTTCCCCTTTCCCCTCTCTCCCTCCCCCCCCCCTTCTCTCCCCTATCCCCCCCCCCTCCTTCTCTCCCTTTCTCCTTCCCCCCTTTTTTCCCCCTCTCCCCCTCTCTCCCCCCCCCCCTCTCCCCCCTCTCCCCCCCTTTTTCCCCCTCCCCCTCTCTCCCTCCCCCCTCTCCCTCTCTCCCCCTCCCCTTTCTCTCCCTCCCCCTCCCCCCTTCCCCTTTTCCCCCTCTCCCTCTCCCCCCTCCCCCCTCTTTTCCCCTCCCTCCTCTCCCCACTCCCCCGTCTCCCTCTCCCCTTTTCCCTCTCTCTCCCCCCCTCTCCCCCTCTCCCCCCTCCCTCTCTCCCCCCTCTCCCCCCCCCTCCCCCTCTCCCCTCTCTCCCTCTCTCCCTTTTCCGCCTCCCCCTCTCCCCTCCTCCCCCTCTCCCTCCTTTTCACTCCCCTCCCCCCTCTCTCCCCCTCCCCCCCTCCTCTCCCCCCTCCCCCTCCCCCCTCTCCCCCCTCCGTCCCCAGGGTCGCTCTTTTTTACGCGGGTTTAAAGGGCCCCTTTTCAAAAGTGCCAGTGCAAAGCGGAAGATAAAACACGAGGCAGCGCTTTTTATTTTGCAGGGTTGCAAGGGCCAAAAGGCCATCCCCCCGGGTCAAAATCGCGCCTGGTGCCCAGCCCCGCCGCGCAGTTAAATCAGAAAAAAGCTTTTTTTTTTTCCACTGAAAATTTGTGGTAAAATAAACATATAATATAAAAACACCTATATACAGGCAACTTACAATCACAAACACACACACAAAAGATACACACACACACATATATACATGTGGGGTTGTGTGTGTGTTTTTGTTGTATGTAAATATATATATATATATAATATATATATATATAATAAATATATATATATATATTATAATTTTATATATTATGTATGTTAAAATATATATAAAAAATATATATATATATATATTTTTAAAAAAATTAATTAATATTTATATAATAAAATATTAATATAAAATAAAATATTATTTTTTTTTATTTTTATATTATATATTTAATAATATATATATATATATAAAATAAAATACATATATATATAATTATATTTTAATATAAAAAATAAATAAAAATTTTAATGTAGATATAGATTAAAATTTTTAAAAATATATATAATATATAAAATAAATATATATATATATTTTAATATATAAAAATATATATATATATGGGTCCATCAGGGCAAACCCCAAAATTGGAAAGTAATCAAAAACACTACCCTGTAGTTATTTTTATTGAAGTAAAGTACTAATCACGGTAATAAAAAACACCCCAATCCTCCCCCCCTTTCCCCCAAAAAAAATTTCAAATTTTCCCCCCTCCATTCCCAGAAGCCGTACCCCCCTGGAACCCTTTCCATTCCCGATCTCAGCGAAGGGGAGAGGTGCCCAAAGGGGGGTCGGGGGAAAAGGGTTTAAAGCTTAACCGAAAAAGGGCCTTTGGACCTTTCCCGGCCTGGGAACCCCCGTCCCCCCCCCAGCTGGAGAAAGGGCCCAAAAAGCAAGTTTCGGGGAAAATTTTTTTAAAAAATTTTTTGTGGCAACCCCGGGTCAAAAAAAAAAAAAAAAATAGGGGGGGAGGGGGGGCCAACCGAAAAAAAAAAAGGGGGGAAAAAAAAAAAACCGCGGGTTCCCCACAGGGAGGGGGGGGGGGGGGGGGGGGGGTAGCAGCACCAAGGGAAAGGGTTTGGGGGCCCCAAAAAAAGAACCCGGGGTTTGGGGGGTCAGGGGGGTTGGCCATAAAACGAAAAGGGCCGGGGGTTTTCTTTAGGTTTTAAAAATGCCCAAAACTGTTGGGTTTTAAATTTTTGGGGGCCCCCTTTTTTAAAAGTCCTAAATGAAAAACCGCAGAGGAAAAAATCGAAAAAACCAAGCTCCAGTATTTTGGAACCTAAAAAAACCCCCGGATTTCCCTCCCCCCCCCTCCCCCCCCTTCCCTTTGGGGGCTTGTATCCCCCCCACATTTTCCCTTTGGGTGTCTTATTTGAAAAACCCGTTTGAAAAATGCCAACCCTCTGTGAACGCGAGCCGCTGAACCCCCAAAAACCCAAAAAGATTTTAATAGAATTCTGGTTTTAATTTATACATACATTTTTTCCCCGATAAAAAATTTTCCGGGGTATTTTTCCCCAAGGTCTTTTTGTTTTTTTTTTCCTTTCCCCCCCCCACCGGGTAAAAGCATTTGATTAATAAAAAAATAAGTAAAGAAAAGTGAAAAAAAGTGTGAAAAAAACCTAAAAAGGGAACCAAAAAATTTTGTTTATAAAATATATTATATAATTATATTTATATATTGTGTGTGTTGTGTGTGTGTGTGTTGTGTTGGTGTGTTTGTGGGGTTGTGGTGTGGTGTGGTGTGTGTGTGTGTGTGTGGTGTGTGGGGTTGTGGGGTGTGTGTTGTTGAAAAACACACACACATACAAACACACACACCCCCAATATTAAATAAAAATAAATATTTTTTAAAATATATATGTAAAATATATAAAAAAAATTTTTTTAAACCACGTACACACACACACCCACACACACAATTATTAAAATTATTAAATAATTATTTAAATAAAATAATAATTTAAATATATATAAAAATATATATAAAAATATATATATAAAATATATATTTGTAGGGTATGATACATATAAACAGTTTTTTAAAATGTTTTGTATGAAAACCCTTCATAAACATAAACCCGGGAGGAAAACAAACCAAAGGGTCAAGGAGGGGGCCGGGGGCCAAAAAGGGGGAGAAACCCTCCAGCGACCAGGCCGCGTTTGGGCCAGGGGTGGAACCGGGACAGGGACCGGTCACCCGGGCCCTTTCAAAGGGCCCCCCCAAAGGGGGGGCCACCCGGTTCCAACCCCCTTGAAGGGGGGAGCAGGCCCCTGTGGCCCCCCCGGAGAGCTGCTCCCCCCAGCCCGGCAAATGCTTTCCACTGCCTCTTTTAGCTACTGTAGTTACTGAATGAAGTGCCAGCCGAGGCAATCAAGGTACATTGCCTGCTCCGTCATGACTGAAGATATTACTATCTCGAATATCATTTGAAGAAGGCGCTGATTCAGAATTTAAGCTTTCAAGGGGACCCCTCGCCCTTTTCTTTTCAAC
>NC_061836.1:33743273-33750773 GCF_019202785.1 Penaeus chinensis
TATCCATACACAAGCAAACGCACACAGACACAAAACAACGCACACACACGCACACGCACTCGCGCCGTACACAACTCCCACACGGAAAGGCACGCGGATCCGTTCACTACGCAGTCCCTCCGGCCGTGTCTCGCGACTTAAAGGGAAACAAATCGCAAGTTCTCCGTGCTTCCGTGCTTCAGGAGAGGGAAGCGGGTGGAACGGGGTATATTGATATCGAAGCTTATTGTTAATGTAAATCGCTATGTGTGTGTGATAGTCTGAAAGATTAATTATATTTCCATGTTCTTGATTTATGATGATTTTAGTTATTCGAATTGAGTCAGGTATTCTAGATTTGCAATTTGGTTTGCAACTGTTTGTAGATATACACAAAATACGTAATATATACTGACTAACATTATTATTATAACCATTGTATATAACATAAGCCTTCCATTTGCAGAACTAATAAATAGGTAGGTAGATGTCTAAATGAATCGACAGACGCTCATTTAATCTAAATTAAACCGTAAACCTCAGACGAAGGTAAAAATAATCCCCAGCCTATTCAGAGATCTGCCAGAAACCCGTTTATTTACTCTCAAATACACGTCAGTCTCATTCAAGTCCACATTAGCATGTTAATCCGCAAAGAAGGTCTCCGGCCAGCGACGGGCGACGCAACTTCAGCTCCACAGAGTTAGAGCCTGCCAAGTTTAGTGCCCTCAGGCCATAACTGGTGCCTTGAGAGAGGGGGCGGCGACGCGTAATCACCAGCATAGTGAATTGATACATGTTAACTAGGGTTAGTCAGATATCTTCATTAATATCGAGGTAATTCGCTTTAGTATTTTGAGGATCATTGCTATTGAGTGCAGATTCCTCTGCGTTTTTCAGAGGTTCTGAAAAAAAAAAAAAAAAAATCATGTGTATAAATTCGAATATTTGTTCCTTTCTTTTCTATTAAAAACGGAAAGTGTCTTACAGCAATTTTGTTTTACAGCCAACAGTACCTGAAAATAATGTTTTCTTTTAACCCGCCTTCGCCATATCAGTGTCGACTTCCCATTCTTCGTGCAGTTCGCCCAGTCAGCTGATTTCCAACCCCGAGCGAGTCTACTTCTCCCAACTGCCGTCTGTTATGGCCGCAGCTTTTACCGGAATGCACGGGGACGCAGACCTTCCATTTCCAATAACAATATACGTTTCCCTCATGTTGGGCTAAGAGTTAAAAGAGGCAAGTTCACCTACATTTCCTTTTTCGTTTCTTTATTTTTTCTATCTCTCTGTATGTGATGCTGATACCACTTATAGGCAAAATGTGTATATATTCCACGTCTTCGGTCCTCTAACGTGGTGGTCTTTGTAGGAAATACTTTTGCATTCTCTGGAAATTCGTCCTTTGATCTGGTTTCTGGCCTTGACATGTCTAAGCTTCCCTGAATTTAATTATTTTGAAGATATGAATGAACAATGAGACATTTCTTTGTTCTGGGAGAAGCGCTTGTCCTTCTACATATATCTCGCGGTATTTGTTTGACTGTCTCAGAAAAAATACATTTCGTATCTAAACATATCGTAATTTTTCCATACTACTGTCATCTAAAGGTCAAATTATTGTCTCAGTTCTCGATCGCTATACAATTACTTTGTATTTTCTCTTATTCTTTATCTTGCATAAGACTACACATTAATTCATGATGCTATCAAATAAAGTTCATTTGTTGTACAGCTTTGCTCATGAATGAATACCTAAGACGTCAATCGAGAAATTAGGAAACAAATTCTGCATGAGGAATACTTGCCAAAGAAGCAGAATTTCGTATGCCTGATATATTAGTCTTCTCAGTGTGCTGATGACACGAAGAACATCCAATCGAGTAAATTCCAATTCCCGAAACAGTACCACGGATACTCCAAACGTGTAAGTTCTTGGACCCAAAACGAGAGCCACTTTAGCGTCGTAATACAGGAAGACGAGGTTCCTCTTTCCCCTGAAGTGTCGGCAACACTAACAGCCACTACCGGACGCGTATCATCCATTCCGAAATAAACGAGAGAGTTATTGAAACGATACTTTAGCAGGGCTCCGAATGACCCTCTAATTCGACGATATCGTCTCCGCGAAATCTCGTCTAAGAGGAAGCAGCATGGGCCTCTTCATTTAAGTTTTGCACTTTTGATTTTTGATAAAGTCGTTTCCACTTTAATTATCGGATGAAAAAGAGAGTTTCTAGCGTGGGAATTTCTGTTCTCTCCAGCCACGAAATTTATGGGAGATGATGAGACCGTTCATAACGAAAATGGTAATGGCACTAATAACAGAGGGAGAAGAAGTGTAATACCGAGGGTAATTACGATGATGATTATGAAAGAAATTAATAAAGCCGTAAAAGTGGAGCGAAATATCAGTAATTGGCAACACCCACCGCCCTCACCCTCAGGCCAATCAGGTTACGGGTCACGCAAGCCCTAGATGAGGTCACGGGAATGACCTCGGCCTCAGGGCGCGCCATCCGTCACCAGATACTAAGGGCCCTTCGAGGTCTTGTGAGAAGTGTCCCTTCGTAAAAAAAAAAAAAAAAAAAAAGGAGAAAAGGGGGAAAGAAGGAAGAGGAAACAATAGGGAAAGAAGAAGAGAGGCTTCGTTATCAACGTTTCACTCGCTTGATTACTAACTAAATAGTTTTTATTTTGAAACGCATCGTTTAGGAGGGGATACGAGGAGTCAAAATCCCAGTCGCCCGTCTCGTTTTTATTACAGGGACGCTCGCTGATGTAGAAGTTACGTACACGGGGGAAAAAAAAGACAGCTTGACGGAGGGAAACAAAGAAAAGTTTCATAAAACACGAGAGAGTAAATACACTGTCCAGACCCTCCTCCCGAGCCCCGTGATGCCGCGAAAGAGGCTCTGGAGTGCCGGTGAGTTGGCACTCCTCGGCTTCCCTTCTTTGCTCTTCGGATGAACGCCCCGCCGGTGCCACGCCAGCCGAGCGACCTGACCTCCTCCTGCTCCTCTGGCTTCTTCTGCTGCTGCTTCCCCTCCTCCTTCTCCGTCTCCTTGTGCTGCTCCTCTTCCTGCTCCGCCTGCTTCCTCTTTTCCTTTTACTTCCACCACTCCTGCTGATTCAACCTTTCTACTTCTCCTCCTTCTCGCTGTCTCTTTCTTCCTCTCTTTCTCCTTTTCCTCTTCGCCGTCGTCCTCGCTCTCGTCCCGACTCTCGTCCTCTTCCCCTTCACCTTTTCTTTCTTCTTCTCTTTCTTCTCCCTCTCTTCCCTTTCCTCCTTCTCCTCTTCCTTCTGCTTCCCTCCTTCTCCTCCTACACCTCTTCCTCATCTTCTTCTTCTTCTTCCCCCCCCCCCTTTTCCTCCTCCTCCTGTTCGTCTTCCTCTTCCTCTTCCTCCTCTTTGTTCTCTTCCTCCTCCTCCTCCTCCTCCTCCTCTTCTTCTACCCCTTCCTCATCCTCCGTCTCCCCCTTTCCTCCTCCTCTTCCATCTCCGCTTCCTCCTCCTCCTCCTTCTCCTCCTCCTTCTCTTCCTCCTTTTTCTCCTCTTGCCCACTTTCCTATTCATACTTGTTCTTCTCCCCTTCTTTTCCCTACTCCTGTTCTTCTTCTTCTTCTTCTTCCTCCTCCTCCGTCCCCCTCTCCCTCCTCCTCCCCCCTCCTCCCCCCTCCTCCTCCTCCTCCTCCTCTGTGGAATAGGAAATGCAAGAGGAAGGAAAAGGAAGATTTCTCTTTTGGTGGAAATCGAATGACACAAATTAATGGTTTTTCTCAAATTATCCCTGAATGATCCCCAGAGCTGAGCCTCGCGCCACATAATCTAAACAGACTGTGTAAAAAAAAAATATATATATATATACAACATGAATAAATAATCTAAATGAAATTGATAATAAACATAATCTAAACAGACTGTGTAAAAAAAAATAAAAGAAAAAAATATATATACAACATGAATAAATAATCTAAATGAAATTGATAATAAACATAATCTAAACAGACTATGTGAAAACAAAATGATAATGATAATATGAGAATGAATAAATAATAGAAATAATACAGAAAAAAAACATAATCTAAACAAATTAATAAAAAAACTAAATTGAATAGGAAAAATCTAAACTGACTGAGAAAAAATAAAAGAATGAATAAATAAAACAAAACAAAAGAAATAGACATAATCTAAACAGACTAGGTAAAATAATAATAATGATAATGATTATAATAATAAGAAAAATAAGAATAATAATAAGAATGAAAAACAAGTCACTAAAAAAGAAAAACCAAAGCTGTTGCGCATACATGACTAAAACAAATGAATCCCAGGAAGTGCACAGGCATCCCCGAGCGTCTGCCTCGCCTCGTCTCTCCTTGTCTCGCCTCGTCTCGTCTCGTCTCGTCTCGTCTCGTCTCGTCTCGTCTCGTTTCGTCTCGTCTCGCCTCGTCTCGTCTCTCCTTTTCTCGCCTCGTCTCGTCTCGTCTCGTCTCGCCTCGTCTCGTCTCGTCTCTCCTTGTCTCGTCTCGTCTCGTCTCTCCTTGTCTCGCCTCGTCTCGTCTCTCCTTGTCTCGTCTCGTCTCGTCTCGTTTCGTCTCGTCTCGTCTCGTCTCGTCTCTCCTTGTCTCGCCTCGTCTCGTCTCGTCTCGTCTCTCCTTGTCTCGCCTCGTCTCGTCTCGTCTCGTCTCTCCTTGTCTCGCCTCGTCTCGTCTCATTTCGTCTTGCCTCGCCTCTCCTTGTCTCGTCTCGTCTCGCTTCGTCTCGTCTCGTCTCGTCTCTCCTTGTCTCGCCTCGTCTCGTCTCGTCTCGTCTCTCCTTGTCTCGTCTCGTCTCGTCTCATTTCGTCTTGCCTCGCCTCTCCTTGTCTCGTCTCGTCTCGCTTCGTCTCGTCTCGTCTCGTCTCTCCTTGTCTCGTCTCGTCTCGCTTCGTCTCGTCTCGTCTCGTCTCGTCTCTCCTTGTCTCGCCTCGTCTCGCTTCGTCTCGTCTCGTCTCGTCTCTCCTTGTCTCGTCTCGCTTCGTCTCGTCTTGTCTCGTCTCTCCTTGTCTCGCCTCGTCTCGTCTCGTCTCGTCTCTCCTTGTCTCGTCTCGTCTCGCTTCGTCTCGTCTCGTCTCGTCTCGCTTCGTCTCGTCTCGTCTCGTCACTCCTTGTCTCGCCTCGTCTCGTCTCGTCTCGTCTCTCCTTGTCTCGTCTCGTCTCGTCTCATTTCGTCTTGCCTCGCCTCTCCTTGTCTCGTCTCGTCTCGCTTCGTCTCGTCTCGTCTCGTTTCTCCTTGTCTCGTCTCGTCTCGCTTCGTCTCGTCTCGTCTCGTCTCTCCTTGTCTCGTCTCGTCTCGCTTCGTCTCGTCTCGTCTCGTCTCTCCTTGACTCGTCTCGTCTCGCTTCGTCTCGTCTCGTCTCGTCTCTCCTTGTCTCGTCTCGCTTCGTCTCGTCTCGTCACGTCTCGTCTCGTCTCGTCTCGTCTCGTCTCTCCTTGTCTCGTCTCGTCTCGTCTCGTCTCGTCTCGTCTCGTCTCGTCTCGTCTCTCCTTGTCTCGTCTCGTCTCGTCTCTCCTTGTCTCGCCTCGTCTCGTCTCGTCTCATCTCGTCTCGTCTCGTCTCGTTTCGTCTCGTCTCTCCTTGTCTCGTCTCGTCTCGTCTCTCCTTGTCTCGCCTCGTCTCGTCTCGTCTCTCCTTGTCTCGCTTCGTCTCGTCTCGTCTCGTCTCGTCTCGTCTCGTCTCTCCTTGTCTCGTCTCGTTTCGTCTCTCCTTGTCTCGCCTCGTCTCGTCTCGTCTCTCCTTGTCTCGCTTCGTCTCGTCTCGTCTCGTCTCGTCTCGTCTCGTCTCGTCTCGTCTCTCCTTGTCTCTTCTCGCCTCGCCTCTTCTTGTCTCGTCTCGTCTCGTCTCGTCTCGTCTTGTCTCTCCTCGTCTCGTCCCGTCCCGTCCCTCCCGCTTCTTCAGGGCCGCGCTGGCAGCGTCGCGTCGCCGCCGCGTCGTGCTTCATCAGGACCCCGACATATGGGCAAAGATCACTCCAGGAAAGAAAGAGACGCCGTTGACAGACGAGCGAAATCAAAGTTTCGCGGAGTTTTTTCTGTTTCCTCCCGATCCCGCCCGCCTGTCCCCTCGTCTCCCGGCTCCGCCATTCCGATCCCTCCTCGAAAAGCGGTTCCTGAGGATTTTCGCTTCCGGAGGTCGGTCTCGGCGCGATTTATGGGACGCGAGGCGGACGCCCGTGATGCGGAGGCCGACACGTGAGGGGCGTTTGAGGGCGAAGGATTCCCTTTCTAACGCGTTACTTGCATTTACGTGTGTGTGTGTGTGTGTGTGTGTGTGTGTGTGTGTGTGTGTGTGTGTGTGTGTGTGTGTGTGTGTGTGTGTGTGTGTGTGTGTGTGTGTGTATGTGTAGGTACGTATTTTGTATTACACATCAGTTCACAGCGCTTCAGATCATCCATTATAATGCTTGGCCCTTTCCTCCTTTCCCCCAAATCCTTCTTGGCTCCTTCTCTCCTGAAGCACATCCTCCCGTCAGGCCTCCCTCCCGCGCTCTGAAATACCCAAATTCGCTGAAATTTACACCCTCCCTCCTCCACCTTATCCCACCCGCCTCCTATTGCGATAAACTTGTTAAGATTATTAGATTTTTCCAAGAGGGAATTAAGAACTTTTGTCAAGACGCTTAAACAGATGAGCGAACGTCTAGGGCTGAGATTATCCATTGGGCCGGCCGTGACGCCCGCCCGACGATCTAGCCGGATACCTTGTTAAGTTGGGACGCGTCTCATTAGCATAATTGCGATAAACAGCCTCCCTTCTATCGCTGCTTTCACTTATCTGTCTGCATTCCGATAGGCGTATGTTCGTGTGTGTCGAGATCGATGCGGATGTGGTAAAAGGTTTATTGATAAAGACAGCTTTAGTGATTAGTGATTTTCATTGATTACCATGCAGATGTGGTGTCATTACATGTACCCAATTATGTCATCTAAACGTCACACAGGTGCACTTACATTCATAATCGATAACAAGATATTCAGACGAAGTCTAGGCAGAAGTCAGGAGAGAAAAATGCTCTGGCGCTCACATGGATTAACTGTAAACAGGATCTCTCCGATTCTTAGGGTACAGTGTATAAAAAGCGGCTACGGGTTTCATATTCATTAATTGATATTTAGTGAGAAAAAAAAATAAGGCACTGACCGTTATAAGCAGAACTTATCCCTGTTAGTGTCGATATAATATGTATCTTCAATGGTTAGCTTGTAACATATGAGGCTAGCTTTCTACGGCCAAGCACTCCAGTCTAGTCTCGGGGTTCAGGTTCAGTTACATCGGCTTGAACCTCTATCGAACTCCCTGTGATTTAGAGAGAACATTTGTGAGGGATGCTTTTAACGAATCGTTTATGCATGGAATTCTAGCGATTCCTCTTTCATAGATATAATATGGATACACGAGAAGAACTGGGTATATAGATAATGTGTTTACTTTGTGTGTGTTTGCGTGTGATTGTCTTTGTGTGAAGACAGAGAGAAACA
>NC_061836.1:33765773-33780773 GCF_019202785.1 Penaeus chinensis
TACTAGGCAAGGTTTTCGCCCTCATTCTTCTGAAACGGATCCACGACTACCTACTAAGGCACCAGAGACTAGAGCAGTTTGTATTCACTCCTGGCAAGTTCACAATAGACCGTATCCTAAATCTTTGGGTAATTGTGGAACGCCGTCTTGAGTTCAGTTGTGGGTTGCTTGCAGACTACATCGACCTCAAGAAGGTAATTGACTTGATGCATTGGGAATCATTAAGGAAGATTCTGAGAATTAAGGGAATTCTGATGTGGATTACTGGCCTAATAGCAAGCCAATATACCAGTACTGAAAGTACTGTAAATTGTGGTGGGAGCCTGTCAAACTTCTTCCCTGTTAATTCAGGGGTGTGGCAAGGCACTGTCATTGCACCAACACTTTTCAACCACTGCTGGACTGGATAATGGACTTACTACCCAAAGTCAGTGTGGAGCAACAGTGGGCAATATCAAGGTTTCAAACCTTGACTTTGCTAATGATGTTGCTATCCTATCTAAGTCCCTGGAGTCATTGGTGGCAGCTCTTGATGCATTTAGCAATGGGGTGAAGCCCTTGGGCCTAGAGGCCTCCTGGACCAAGACCAAGATTCAGGACTTTAGGGGCCTGTTCGGGGAACCCATTCAGTCGATCCATGCTTGCGATAAGAATGTTGAAGTCACAGAGAGCTTTGCATATTTTGGTAGTGCAGTCCACATCTCTGGGCTGTCAGACCAAGAAGTCAGTAGACAGATTGGTCTGGCAGCAGGAGCTATGAACTCGATCAACAAGAGCATTTGGAGATGTCGGTACCTATGAAGAAGGACCAAGCTACATGTCTTCATGGCCAATTTTCCTCTATGGAAGCGAAACCTGGATGCTATCTAGCGCCTTGGAATTTTGTCTTGATGCCTTTGTAACAAGTCTTTGCCAGACGGCTACACCGTGCGACTGGCATGGGACCTGTTACTTGCATAATCCGGGACCGCCAACTCGGGCTATATGGGCACCTTTCTCGTTTCTCTATGGATGACCCTGTCCATCAGGTTGTCTCTTTGCGAGACAATCCTGGTTGGAGGAAGCCCGTGGGACAATCTAGCAGCTCGACGAGACCTGCCGTGAAGAGTTCAAGATGGGCCAAGGGCTGCCTGGTGACTCGCCATGAAGGACCCTCGTGGCTTGAAGCGAAGGGTGGATGCGGCCATGTGTCCCCATCGGCGTTAGCCCCTTGATGATGATTATGATATATTTATATATACACATATATATGTCCATACATATATGTATGTGTATATACATGCATATATATATATATATGTATATATATACACATACATACATATATATATGTATATATATACACATACATACATATATATGTATATACATACATATATACACATATACATACATATATACACATATACATATACTTATATACATACATTCATGTGTGTGTGTGTGTGTGTATATATTTATATATATTATATATGTGTATACATCCATACATATATATATATCATCATCAACCTGAATCAATCCACTGCAGGATGTAGTCCTCTCCCAATCTTTTCCATCTTTCTCCTGCATTTTTTGTTTCCAGTCTTAGCCCCAACATTTCGTAATTTCGTCACGCAATCTTGTCATTGGTCTAGGCCTTGGCCTCTTTATGTTACCTGTAGCCCAGTGTGTTTCCTTGACCATCTGTCCTCCTGTCTCTGACATATATGACCTACCCATTACCTTTTTTTTTTTTTTTTTTGATGCTCCCAAGTATATCTTCCACTTTTGTCTGTTTCCTGATCCATATCATGCTGGCACATGAGATCATTTTCATTTATCATTTGAGTATTGAATTTCCGTACATCTCTTCTTTTTATTTATAGTCTTTGTTCGTTTAGCTAATTCTGTCGTGTCCCTGTTTGACGATTTTCATGAACTTACGTTTTTGCATAAACTGTTTAGTTTCTACCGAGAGCTTGCTGGAGCTTGGCTTGACATTCTCACCACCAACTCCAAGTACAACTTCTTTTATTATGTCCCTGAACTTTTTTGTTGGGTTTGATTAATGTTTTGGCGGTCTTTGTCGCTGAGAAATTGGAATTTTCTGTTTTGGATGTTAGGTTAAATTCTGTCGCTCTGTTCTTCAAGTTTCGTTTCGTCAAGTTTTTCCCTTCCTTTCTGAAGTGTAATTTAATGGCCTCTGACCATTCTATGATAGCTGTCAACATTTACTTTATCAATAACCCACATTTTTCACTGTATCGGGTAATATTTGAAATTTTTTGAAGTCCCAAAAACTCGTTTTGATGTCAATTGGTGACTTCCCCCTTCCACTTCGCCCCTTTGTCTCTTTTTGAAGAAAAATACTCATTTAGTTTGAGAGATCGAGGCCTTTCCCCAAATTCAATTAGCATTTGTCCCCCTTCCATTCCTAGTGCCTTATTCTGTGATTTTTTTCCATCACTGTAGCTGCAGGCTATGGCTGTTAGCTTTGACTTCACACAATTCTTCTCACGTCTTCTGGTTCCTTACTGTTGTTTCCTAGTTTATTTGTTACTTTAAAGCCCTATGCTCTCGCTCTTCTCCGACCTATACCTACACGAATTCTATGATATTCAGTTTTTCCTAAAACGTTTCGTGAATTTAGAAAACCCTACCCCCTTAATTCCTACTTTCGATCTCTACCCCGGGATGATTTTACGCCTTCCTCAAACTTAGGTACATGTCCATCATTTAGTACGCCCTTTCTCGCTTTGTTTGCCCCTTAGTTCTTATACACGTTCCTGCAGTCAGAATCCTACAACCAATTACCACTCATTTAATGAAGAGTGTTCTCCATAGTAATGCTTCAGCTCATGTCGCGATATCATCCTTTCTCTCACTTGTCCCTTATAGTCTCATCACTATTCACCATTCAACGCTTCAGGGTGGTCTGTTTTTTACCTAATCCCGTTCGACGATCTTTTCTTAACATTTTCTTTTCTCCAGGTGTTCGCATCCCCTGAGTTCATCCGCTCCTCACGCAGACTCTACAGTGGAATTCCATTGCACCTTTCGAGGATACTAAGAGGGCCGACTTGCTCTGTTTGTGCAGTCAGGGTTTTTGACGCTGAGAGGTAACCTACGAGCGAGTTACCCCCTCCCACCTCAAACCCACCCTACTGGTTGTTATGTGTTTATTGATGCGACGGTGCCTCCTCCTGAGGGGAAGCAGAGCTTTAGCCAAGTCCGTATGCCACTCTCTACGGATAAGCCTCACTCTTCAGCAAGGTTGGCCTGTCTACGTGATGGGAGCTGTTATTGCTGCAGCACATTCGCACGGGCCTGTCTCACTACTCAGGTTATTACTCCCGTGAGCACTTGGGCTGGTGTGTATCAGAAGCGATGTCGAATATATATTGTGGTGTTTACTGCTATTTTCTCCTTGCCTATCACCGACTGATTTTATCAATGCGTATGTAGCCCTAATCTGGCTCATAGTTCGTGCCACCTCGCCAACTATGCCCACTCTCGTACTACGTATTCGTCTCTATTTGCCGTGCACTCTATCGCAAAATCCTTTTTGACAACTGATCCATATGCATTATTAGTTGCATTTACATACTATCAGATCATATACCATACAAAAATACACACTCCTGCGCTGCATGCATACACTTTCATCGTTAGGACATACTTCTATATCATATCTTTCTAATAGCCGTTGTACTGCACTCGATACCGTGCCTTACTACTTCTATACGCTCAAGCCTACATATATGCGAAACAAGCACACGCATTATATATCTTATACATATTCGTCCTAATATATAGCTCTCGTTTTACATATGCTTACGCACAAGTGTCATGCGAACATTAGGTTTATGAGTTCAAACTATGGTGTTCACTCACTATATATTGTACACACTCTTGTACATCCACACTCTCACCTCCTATCACTGCATACCACGCACCTTTACTCATTATATGTAACTAGTCCAGATACATACAGCATACAAACACTGCTCACATTCAGACATCACTATAATGCCTCACATAAACCACTACTAACTTCCTATACTCTCAACACACACTTACTCCCTCCTCCTATTATCTAATTGTTATCTCCTTATACATCACCATTATATGCCTGGATCATACCTCCTTACTACCAGTTACATATACCTCCTCCACCTTCATTCATATTACATATGTATTCACACACAACCCACACCAATCACACACACACAACACACATACTACCCTACCTATACACATACTTTATACACTCACACCACATAATACACATTTACACCATACATGCACATACACCCTCGCTCTAGCAAACAACAATATTTCAGAAGTCTGTAGCATGCGCATGTGTAGTTGCGTTTCTCTTGCATAAACACACTTGGACACATGCACACAAAACACACATACACCCCTTCGCACACTCATACTCGTCGCCCAACTCTCTACGTGCTTCTGCGACTCTCCAGTCGTTCTGCCCTCCTCTCCTCCTCGAGGCCTATATGCTGGGACTACATTCTTATGAGCCTCTATGCATTATCATGTGCGTATATTGCATGCTCCTGCTCCCAGCATGCAGTAGGCTTGAGGAGGCGGCCCTTGGTGATGTGGCCTGACGCAGGATCGCGCATCTCCTTAGGCGCACGCTGTGTTGTAGTTCCTCCTCCATCTTCCTCTCCTCCTCCTCCTCTTCCTCACTTCTCTCCTCCCTTTCTACTATGGGTCAAGCGAGTCCGGGTGTTCGCGCGGCTGTCCTCCTCTAATGAGGAAGTCTCCTAGTTTCAGGCGCGATTTTCCTGTAAACTGCATCGACAGTTTTTCGGATGAGGTGCGCATTCTTAGCGTGTTGGCACTTATGAAGTGCCATCCCTTGAATTACCTCCCTTTGTTAATGCATTCGCTCTTATCTGCGGATCTTTCGTCGAGTGGCTACTGATTAGGATTGTCTTCCTTATGTTAACCACGTGTGTTTATCATACCCTCATCTGTACCGTATGTGTCGTAGACTGCGCTATGTTCCTGTCTCGCTCTGAATCATCATCTTGAGGCCCAGCATGAAAACTCTTCCGTGTATACCCGTCTCCTCCGCCCCTCCTGTCGATTGTATTGTTACTCACCGGGTTACTACTCCTCCCCGTGGGTCATGTGGTACCTCCTTGGCTTGATTGCGCCTTGGTATGTCGTTTTTGAAAAGGCACGCTTGTACGATCCAGTCCATGTCTTGTTCTGTGTTTTTCGTTTCCTTGTATGTTCTGTGTCGACGGGTAACCAATTACTTTACTTTTTTCCTTTCTTGTTTGCTGTCGCGCTATTCTGCGCATTCGCCGTTTGTCTTCCCATCTGTGGCCAATTTCCTTCTCACAGCTGAGCGTTCCCCCTCATTCCTACCTGTCTACTGGGACCTTTCATGAACTTGTTCCCCTTCACGCATTGGTAATCGGACATCAGTAGTTCACATTCCTTCTTTGGCGTTATAAGCGATTTTCTAGTTTAAGATCTGAAGCCAACCCCCCTTGGCCATGTATGCATGATTCCCAACATTGTATTGCTGCCACACCTGTACGGAGTTCTCGTTGGTCTGTGCAGATTGCGGGTGTAGACTATTTCTAATCGAAAGTTGAGTGAATGAAGGAGAGGTGGAGCAGGAGTCAAGAGGAAAAAAAAAAAAGTAAAGAGGGACGACGGACGATATGAAGTGAGCCGAAGCGTACATGGCACTCGATACGGCACTGTGAAGGGAACAGGAGCTCGGAACCCACCGCACAAGAGAAGTCGAGTGCTGAGCAGTCCAAGTCGTATAGGATGGCTAAGCCAGCAGAAGAAGCCAGACACTCGATCAACTATGGAGCCGCGACTATCACTTCTCGCGCCTCGTAATCTTTTCTAGCACCTCCCTTCCGTATTTATCACTGAACACTGACCACGCGATTATTTTCTGCTTACTCATTGTCTAGATGCTCCAGGTGCCTAACCTTCCTCCCTTACTCCTACCCTTCCTCCTCCTCCTCCTCCTCCCCACTCCTCCTTCTCCTCTCTCTATTTCCTCCTTCTCCATGTTCTTCTCCTCTTCCCCCTATTCCTGACCCCACTCTTTTTCCCTCAATTATTCCCATAACTTCCCTCACTGTTTTCTCACTGTGTGATTGCTCGCAAATTCCCTTTTTTTTTCCAGCCATATACCGTCTACCTCCATCCCACCGCATACTCCCATCCCCCTCCTCCACCCCACCATTTCCACATTCCTCACACCCCCCCACCCATTTCCCCCCCCCCCCCCCTCCTCCCACCCCATCCCATTTCACACCCTCCTCCCACCCTACCCACGCCTCTTCCCTTTCCCCCACGCCATCCTTCGCCATCTCTTCCTCCCTCCTCCACCCCCACCCATTTCCCCCCTCCTCCCACCCCACCCATTTCCACCCATCCCTCCCACCCCCACCCATCCTTCCCTCCCCTACCTCCCACCCCTACCCACCCCTCCTCCCTATTCCCCCCACTCCTACCCGCACTACTTTCTGAATGAAACGAAGCGATCAAACAAACACAACGGACGTGGACGAAAGGAGGAGAATTTTCAACTGTCTGGCGCGATGCTGGCACGAGAGAGGGCCATATATTTTCCGCTCTTCCGTCCCTCTGCGTCTGCTGCCTCCTGAGGGCGTATCAGAGAAGAGGGGAAAGGGGGAGGGGAGCGATGAGGCGAACAAGGGGGGGGGGGAGAAGGAAGAGGGGAAGCGGTAAGGGGGTTGGGGTGAGGGGAGGGGAGGGGAGATGGAAAGAGGAAGGTAAGGAGGAGGAGAAGAAGGGGGAAGAAACAAGGGTCTAGGGAAGAGGAAGAGGGGAAGGAGTGGGTGAGGAAGAGGGGAAGGAGGGGGGGAAGAATAAAGGGTTAGGGGAGATGAGAAGAAGAAAGTAAGTAAAGGGGGGAAAAAAGGAACGAGGGTCTAGGGGAGATTGGAAGGAAAAGGAGGAGGTGAGGAAGAGGGGAGGGAGGGGGAAGAATAAGGGGTAAGGGGAGATAGGAAGGGGAAGGAGAGGAAGAAACGAGGGAAAGTGGAAAAGAGGAGGTAAGATTGAAGGAGGAGAAGAATGAGGGGGTAATGAAGAAGGGAAGAGAGAAAGAGGAGGTTGAGGAAGAAGGGGGGGGGGGGGGTGAAGGGAGGTTGGGGAATTAGTAGGATTAGGTGGTAGTAAGTGTGAGGGAAGTGAAAGACAGGACGGTGGGATCGTAGGAAGTTGGAGAAAAATGATTGGGATGGTAAGAAGGAGGAGAAGAGAGAGAGAGGGATGGTTGGAAGAAGGGGGGGGGAGGGGGTGAAGGGAGGGCTGCGCATTGTGATGCAAATTGCTCCCGAGGCGATGGGACAACGAGATGAAAAGGTAACATTAGTAGGGTAAATATTACTTGAGTTAAGTACATGCCTTATTTTTTTCGTTTTCTTTATTCTCTTTTTGGTTTATATTTCTTCTAGTTCAAGTTTTTATTTGATCTCTTATGCCGTTACACACACACACACATGCACACACAGATGCACGCACACACGCACGCACGCTCGAACATCCCGCTCGCATACACACACGCACACGCACATCACACGCAACACCGCCACAGACACACACACACCACACACAACAACACACACACACACACACACACACACAAACACACCACACACACACACACACACACACCATACACACATAATACATATATTGTATATATATATATTATAGTGTATATTATATATATATAGATATATACATATATGTATTTAGAGATGAGAGGAGAGGAGAGAGTCTGAGAGAGAGAGAGAGAGGGAGGAGGGAGTAAATATACATATGCAACCGATCCCCACGACATGCAGGAGATACTCAACCGCCATGGTTTGCCACGATCAGACGATCAGCAAAGTTAAGCCTGGGGAATGGGAAATAGTGAGGTGGGGTGGGTGGGGGTGGGGGGGTCTTGTGTGTTTAGGAGGTCAGGAGAAAAGCATTTTACCGAGTCCAAGATGTGATTTAAAAGTTAGATGGGGACAGTCTGTCAGCCATTTCGACATTTTCTCTTGTTAAATGCTGTACTGCTTACTCTCTCCTTTTATATATGTTTTTCTGTGGCGTAATTCTTCCCCAGTTCTTTCTTTTTAATGGCCATTATATTTTTTTTTCTGGATTCCTATCTTTTGTATCAGTCTCTCCGTCTCTTCTGTTCCCCCGATGCCGGCTTCAGGGTTTAGCGCTAACGAGAACATATGATACTATACACACACTCTATTGCGTGTTTTTTACCTGGCTGTTTCGCAAGACAGAAGCTAAGTGGTACAGACATATATTTTATATATATATATATATTAGTATATTATTATATATATATATATAGTATATATATATGTTTATACTTATATATATATATATATTTAGTATGTAATATGTAATATGTATATATTGACCATACATATATATATATATATATAATTATATAATATATATATTATATATATATATATATATATATATATATATATGCATTATATATATGTATATTTATGTGTTATATATATATATATATATATATATATATATATATTATATATATTATTATATATATATATTTTATATATGCTATGCATATGCATTACACACACATACTACACTATCTCTTCTCTACTTCTTTCTACTCTCTATCCTCTCTCCATTCTCTCTCTCTCTCTCTCTCTCTCTCTCTCTCTCTCTCTCTCTCTCTCTCTCTCTCTCTTTCTCTGCATCTCTCTCTTTCGCTCACTCTCTCTCTGTGTCTCACACACACGGACACACACACACACACCACACTCACCACACACAACATGTATATTGATACTCATAAAAATTTTAGGACGGGGGTGGGTTTTGATAGTATATTTATATAGTATATTATATTTATATCATTATATATATTTATATAGTGTAATATATATATATTATTGTATATGTATATATATAGAAGCTTATATATATTAAAATATAGGTATATTATTGGTTAGATTACACAACACACACACACACGCTCACACACACATTTATATACATGTATGGAATATATATTTGTATTATATTATATATATATATGTTATGTAAATATATATTAATATATATATGATAGTTATATATTGTGTGTATATGAATATTTAAATGAATATATAGTTATATATAGATGTGTATATAGTTTTTATTTAATGATGATAATATTTTATATATATTGTTAATATATATATATATTTATTAACGTATAATCTATATATGAAGAAACTAAGCATATACATGTACTTATAATACATACTAATGCCTATTAAGACATTATAATTATCAGATATGAATCACTAATTCTATGCTGTACATGCATATATATTATGTATATGAATCGCTAAATATATTTAATTAATTTAATATAAATATATATATATATATATTATATATGATATAAATTAGACATATACTTAGTATTTCATTAATATTAATATGAATATATATATATATATATATATATATATATATATTACTAGTATATGATAAATTGCTATATATAGACATATTATATTGTAATATATATATATTATATATATTATATATATATATATATACATATTGTATTATATATAATATTAGATCATACATAGTGTATATGTATGTAGGTCTCTGTATTAATGTATATGATTCAGCTAATATATAATGCTATTGTATATATATATATAATGTATTGTTATAGTTAGATATATGATGTATATAGTATATTATATATATATATGATTATTATATATATATATATATATATAGATCATATATATATGTATATATATATAATGTATATATGTACTATATATTATAAATATTTTTTTCAGTTTATAATATGTATATATATGTATTGTATATGTATATATATATGTATTTATATACATATTTGTGGTTATATATAAGTATATATGTATATATATATATATATATATATATTATATTTTATATAATGTTTTGTATATATAGATTATATATATGATTATGTAGAACTAATGATATTTTATCTTTTAATATATATATATATATATATATATATATAGTTATATTTATTAGTTATATATTTACCAAACATTATATATATATACATATATATATATATATATATTATATATATATATATATCTATGTATATATATATATATTATGTTTATATATTATATAATTGTTGATGTGTATATTATATATAACATAATTATATTATATAAATATATATATATATAATATACTATCTATATATAAATATTCTATGTTTGTCTAGAATTATCTATATATATATATTATATATATATATATATATATTTATATATATATATATATATATATAAAATAATATATATATGTCTATATATACATTAATATAAATATTATAATTATATTAAAAATTCTAATAATATATAAGTTATATTTTTTTATATATATTATAGGTAATTATTATACTATATAATTATATTTATTATAGATTGATAAAAAAGAATATTTGAATATATATATTGTAATGTAATATATTTCTCTAGACGGACTATATAGTATTTTATATAGTATATATTCTGTATTAGGACACTTTATATGTATGTATAGTATATTAATTGATATATAGTATAATATTAAATTAATATATATATATATATTTTGAATATATCTCTATAGCTGTGTATTAGTATGAGATATATGTCATAAGTAAGATACGAATATGTATATAAGCAGTAATATATTATATATATTAAGATATATGTATACACAAGTATGAAAAATATGCCTAATATATGTTTAAGGCATAGTATAATATATATACAGTATATAATATATATATTTAAGTGATTAATAATATTAGTAATATATTATTTGAGAATTGAATATAATTTATGATCGTGTGGGTGTCGTATATCATATGTATATGCATATTTTATATATATGTTATACTACTAGTAAGTATATACGCTCATTGATCACTTAGAAATTTATGTTTTATAGTATAACTATATATAGATATTTTATGAATATATATTACTAGTATATATTACACACTATATTTAACTTATTGTAAGTCTTTATTAATTAAATTGACTAGATATATGTATAATATAGCTCAATATAAAGTATAGTATATAGATTGTCTGAGATTACTGTTATGGTATTTGTCTATATTATTACTTAGTTTATATATGTACTACTCTATACATGACTTATGTATTATAGACTCAGTATGATCTTACTTATATAAATGGATATATTAGTTTATGCATATATAGTCTGTCCTCATAATAGATATATTTTATATTAAATGATTATATACATTGAATATATATCGTCTATACTGATATGTATATAGTATATGATCTGAGTCATGATATATATATATATTATTATTATAGTAATTTTATATGTGTATATATATATATATAATATTATATGTTTTATTATAGTATATTTTAATTTTATATATATATATTATTATATAAATTTTTTATATTTGTTGGTATCTATATTTATATATATATATATATATATTTATTAAATATAAAAACATTATATTCCTAACTTATATATATATTCAAGTGTCTAACCCTGGAAAAGATCCAATAACGATATAAGAGTCACCGAAGTAAAGAAAGAAAAGGAAAAAAAGTAGCCTATCTCAACGTCGATTGAAGGGAAAAAAAATGTTGCCTCGTCGCTCCCTCGCAGGCCTACGGCTCAGACTGTCCATTTCCGGTTGTCTCTCGTGGCGGTTCAGGTTCTCCGAGGATTTCGAGGAAGAAGAGGAGCTACGAAAGAAGAATGGGAGAAGAGAGGGAGGCGATGTAAAGGAAAAAGGAAGTTGTGAAAGAAAAACAGAAGGGAGGGAAGAGATGGAGATAGATAGAGAGAGAGGGAAAAGGATAAGGGAGAGAGGAGATAGGGAAACAGGAAAGGGTTTATTGGGATTTAGGTTTAAGAAAAACTTTTCGACAGTACAACGCAGGGGACCTTTTTAAAATTTTAAATAAAACCCTACACCCCACAAAACACATTAAAAAAACAAATAACACCACCACCAACAGCAACAAACAGCACCACCCCACCCCCCTCCACTTCCATAACTTGTTTTTTAACACAAAACCTAACATTAAACACTAACACTCAAAACAAAACCAAAAACAAACCCACTAAATTTAAACACTAACATTACACTAACACTAACACAAACCCTTTTTAAAAATTAACTTACATTCACTTCCACTTACACTTACACTTACACTTACACTTACACTTACACTTACATTTTAACTACACCCCACACAAACTTAACTCTAACTTTTACTTAATTTTAACTCTACTCTAAAACAAAACAGTAACTCAACACTAACACTAACACTAACACTATATATATATATGTATATATTATAATATTATTTATTATATATATATATAACAGTAACACTAACAAATTTCTACCCAAAAAAGAACTCACAAAACCCAGGGGGGGAATGAGGTGACACCGCGGGCCGGTGGGCGAAGAAGGCTTGGGCACCGGGGGGAGGGGGAGGTCAGGGAAACCAAAGTTATGAACTGTGACATTGTCAAGAAAGGTCGAGGAAATTGGGGGGGAGGGGGAGGGGGAGGGGGATGGTCAAGAGACGGTTTTTATGGTGCTGTTATTTAGGAATTTTTTTTTCCTCTTTTTTTTTTTTTTTTTTTTTTTTTTTTTTTTTTTTTTTTTTTTTTTTTTTTAGTCCTTTCCCTCTATTAAGAAAAAAAAAATGTAAATGCTATGAAAAAAAAATACCTTGCTGGTAACGAACCTAAAAAAAAAAAAAAAAAATCACGATTTTTTAAAAAGAAAAAGCAACAGAGAGAAAAAAGAGAAACACAAGAAACGAAAATACAAAACACGAAAACTTCCTTGTTTTCGGCCCGGGGGGAAGGTAAAGACCGGTGGGCGTCCGGCCCCCCCTGAGTCCGGGACCGGCTTGCGGAGACGTGACTCAGCGGGGAGGGCACCTGGACGGACGCTGATTCTTTTTAGTGTTTTTGGCCCTTTTGTGTTTAACTGTCTGGGGGTATAAATGTGTGTGTGCATGGTGTGTATATAATTGTATATATATTTATAAATATATATGTTATATGTATATTTTAAAGTATAAATATATATATATAAAATATATATATATTTTATATATATATATATATTTATATATATATATGTGTGTGTGTGTGTGTGGGTGTTTTGTGGGTGTGTTTTGTGTGTGTGTGGGATACGTATAATATATATATATATATATTTTAAAAATATTTTATATATTTATATTTATATATGTATTAAAATATATATGGGATTTTGTATAAAATGTATATATATTTTTAAATATTTTTATAAAATATTTTTTATTTTTATATTTTATATATATATTATATAATTTTATATATAATAAAACAAACAAAAAAAATTATATTTTTAATATATTTTTCATATATATTTTATTAATATTAAAACAAATTATTTTAAAAAAAAATATACAAAACATACATATATTATGTATTTTTTATATAATATATTAAAAATATTAATTTTATATATATTTATATATATAGAATATACACATAATATATAATATTAACCATAGAGGTGTTAGACGGGCGAAAACCATTTTCCCAAAAAATTTGGCAGCTTGGTTGAGGAAATTTTCAAAAAAGCTTTTGAATGGAACGGAAAGGTAAAAAATAGAAGACGGAAAAACCTAAAAAAAAAAATCTAAGATTTAAAGTTACATTTTCTCTTCAAATGAAACCCGCAAAAATTTAAAAATGCCAAACAACTAATAAATAATCTTTAGTAGGGAAAGCTGAAGTCAGCTTAGGAAAAGAACAAGAAAAGATAAGATCAGTTTTTAACAGACATTTCATTTGACAGTACATGTTCAAGCGAAGCGCTAGGGGTGGAGAACAAGTATATAAAAAGGGCAACCCCGAAAAGACAAAAACATTAGCGAAGGGGGAAATAAACGACGGGGATCAGTTGAGGCGGGGAGCGCTTCGGCAAAAAACAGTAGCTACTAAGAGGCTCCTTGCCATTATGTTTAAAAAAAAAAAAAAAAGTTTTTTTAACCCCAATGCCTTTCCTTCCCATTTATGCCCTTTTTGGTTTGGGGAACCTTTGGACTACAAACCCAATTTACTGGAAAGGAAAATAATAGGTGCCAGGGGGGGGATGGATTGCTTGATGCGGGGATTTGTCTAAGAGATGGTGAGGGGGGGGCTTTGGAAATAGGGAAAATCAAAAGGGGAAGTATATCGGAGCATCAAAAAGAAAAATGGAAAATGGGAGGGTCTTTATAGGGTCGGAGAGAGGACAACGGGTTTGGACCAAAGAATAAAAAGTAAAAATTTTATGGGATAAATAAAGAGGCCAGGGCCAGACCTTGACAAGATGGCGCGACAAAATTAACGAAATTTGGGGGCCAAGCTGGAAGCAAAAAACGAAAACCAAGACAGACAAAGAGGGGAAAAAGATTGGAGAGGCTACGTCCTGCAGTGTTTTGACTCAGGCTGACGATGATGATATAATATACATATATATGTGTGTGTGTTTTATTATATATATATTTATTATATATATATAAAATATATATATATATATATATTTTTATATTATATATATATTATAATTATATATTTTATATATATATAAGTAGATAGAGATATCGAAAAGGGATTGGATTAGACAGTTATATACAAAGATTATTTTTTTGAAATTTATGGGGGTTCCTTAATTTTTAAAATTTGTGCGAAGTCACGCAGAGTAGGTTTTACGACCTCGCCATGTACGCGACCCTCTCAAGAAGCGTTCATGATTATTTAATTAGATGCAGGAACAGCGCGAACGGGAAAACATTGTGCTCTCTATCCTTTTTTCTCTCTCTCTCTCTCTCTTCTCTCTCTCCTCTCTCTCTCTCTCTCCCCTCCCTCCTCCTCCCTCCC
>NC_061836.1:33785773-33790773 GCF_019202785.1 Penaeus chinensis
CGTCCGTGAATAATGGCGACAGCTCACGGAAAGGAAAAAGGGAGAAATATGATAAGTGAATGAAAATATATACGACGTATGAAAAATTGTCTCGTTCCTACTCCCCCAGTTGCACACATCTGCCCATTGTTTCCTCCTGAATTCTTATATATGAAGACAAATGAAGACTAACAGCTCATAAAAGCATAGTATCTTTCCCAGCAGTCCTTACTCCTGGGTATATATCCCTCCTCCTCCTCCTGCATCCCCACCCCCCCTTATACCACGACATCCTGTGCCCTGGAGAATTGGACCAAATTTGTTCCCGATAAAGCGTTAGATCTTATCCATTATTCCGTGAACACGATTCAATAGTCTTGATTCAAATCTGGCAGCAAGTTATTGTCCGGCATGCATCGAGGGTGGTCGCAAAATTTTTCCTTTTTCCTTTTTCCTTTCCTCGGGCAGTGGAGACGAGAGGGAGTAAAGACGAGGACATGGAAGAGAAAATAAAGTGATAGAAGGAATAGGGGAGATTTTTTTTTTTTTTTTTTTTTTTTTATAGGGGGGTGAAGATGGAGAGTTCCAGGAAGGAAAATAAGGATATATGGAAGGAGAAAAGGAAAGGGGAAGAGGAGAAGGACGAAATAGGGATGAGAAAGTAAATGGAAAGGGAAAGAAAAAAAAGTCAATAAGAGACAAAGATACAATAGAAAGGGAAAGATTGGTAGAAGAAACAAAGGAGAAGAAACATGAAGAAAGGAGTTGGGAACAAAAGCATGAATGAAGGAAGGAATTTGAAAAATGGGAGATAAATGAATGAAAACGGAAAAAGCATGAACAAAAGAGCAGCCGAAGAAAGAAGCATAGAAGGCAAAGAAGACGAAGATAAAGGAGGAATGAACAGCACTGAATAGAACCTCAACGAAAAGATGTATTTACATCTTTCGTAGGTCCATTAAACTGGTTATTGATGATCGGTCTGTGTAGGCTTTAATGGAACCCTTGAATTAGTGCGCTGCTTAACGGAGGCACTGAAGCCCGGCGTGTGAAGGCGAAGAGAGAGAGGGAGAGAGAGGGAGAGAGAGAGAGAGAGAGAGAGGAGAGAGAGAGAGAGAGAGAGATGAGAGAGAGAGATGAGAGAGGAGTGGAGATGAGAGAGAGAGAGAGGAGAGGAGGGAGAGGAGAGGGGAGGGAGAGAGAGAGAGAGAGAGAGAAGGGAGAGAGAGGAGAAATGAGAGGGGAGGAGACGAGATAGGGGAGGAAAAGGAGAGAGAGAGAGAGAGAGACGAGGGGAGAGATGAGAAAAGAGGAGAGAGACGAGAGAGAAGAGAGAGGGAAAGAGAGGGATTTTAGGAGAGAGAGGGATAGAGAGAGAGAGAGAGGGGGAGAGAGGAGAAGAGAGAGGGAGAGAGAGGGGAGAGAGGGAGGGGAGGGGGTTTAGAGGAAGAAGAGAGGAGAGAGAGGGAGAGAGAGGGAGAGAGAGGGAGGGGGAGGATATGAGAGGAGAGGGAGAAAGGGAGAGAAGAGAGGGAGAGAGAGGGAGAGAGAGGGGAGGAGAGAGAGGGGGGAGAAGGAGGAGAGAGAGAGAGGGAGGTTTTGAGAGGGAAAGGAGGTAGAGAGAGGGGAGAAGAGAGGGGGAAAGAGAGAGGGGGGAAAGAGAGGGGAGAAGGGAGAGAGAGGGATTTTTTGAGAGGGGGAAGGAGGGAGGGGGGAGAGAGAGGGGGAGAGAGGGGAGAGAGAGGGAAGGAGAGAGGGGGAGAGAAGGGAGAGAAGAGGGAGGAGAGGGGAGAGGAGGGAAGAGAGGGGAGAGGGGGAGAGGAAGGAGAGAGGGTGAGAGAGGGGAGGGAGAGAGAGGGAGAGAGAGGAGAAGAGAGGGAGATGGAGAGGGAGAGAGGGAGGGAGAGAGAGGGAGAGAGAGGGAACGAGAGGAGGGAGAGGGGAGGGGAGAGAGAGAGAGGGGAGAGAGAGGGGAGGAGAGAGGGGGGAGAGAGAGGGGAGAATGAGGAGGAGAGGAGGGGAGAAGGAGAGAGGGGAGAGGGGAGGAGAGAGGGAGGAGGAAAGAGAGGGGGAAAGAGAGAGGGAAAGGAGAGGTGAGAGAGGAGGGGAATGGGAGAGGGAGAGAGGGGAGAGGAGGGAGAGGAGGGGGAGAGAGGGAGAGAGAGGGAGAGAGAGAGAGAGGGAGAGAGAGGAGGAGGGAGAGCGAATTTGCAGGAGAGAAGGGAGAGAGAAAGGAGAGGGGGTTGAGAGGGGGGAGAGAGGGTGGAAGAGGAGAGAGGGGGGAGAGAGAGAGGGAAGAGAGAGGGGAGGAGAGAGGGACGGGAGGAGGGAGAGAGGGGGGGAGAGGGGAGAGAGAGGGAGGGGGGGAGAGGGGAGAAGGGGAAGAGGGGAGGGAGTGAGGGAGAGAGAGGCGGTAGAGAGAGGGGAGAAGAGGGGAGGGAGGGAGGGAGAGAGGAGGAGGGGAGGGAGAGAGAGGAGGGGACTTGGGGGGGGACAGAGAGGGGAGGAGGAGAGGGGAGAGAGACGGAGAGGAGAGAAGAGAGGGAGAAGAAGGGATAAAGGGGAGAGGAAAAGAGAGGGAGGAGAGAGGGGAGAGAGAGGGAGAGAGAGGGAGGAGAGGGATGAAGTGGGAGGAATGGGGGATTGAATTGGGAGGGGAAATGATATGATGTTGAATACGAGGAAGCTCTTTTGAACTTTCCTTTCATCTCGCGACGGCAACAGTTTCTTCTTTCCGCATCAACATAATCGCAATTTTAACGTCATAAGTCGCCAGAGTTTACGATGCGCCCGAGGTAATTCAAGAACCACAAACCTGGTGAACGTTGCTGGATGAGGCTGCCACACGCGATTAAATTCGAATGAAAGTTTCGCTGCGTGCGAGCGAGCGCTTTATCTGCCATGTGCAATTATGAATATATATATAATTAATATATATATATATTATAATATTTATTATATTATTACACACATTACAGATACGTATATATACATATATGTATGCACTTGCATGCATATATGTATATATATGAATACAGACAGACAGAGACAGACAGACAGAGACAAACAGACAGACAGAGACAGACAGACAGAGACAGACAAACAGAGACAGACAGACAGAGACAGACAGACATACAGACATACACATACATTTATACATACATGTAGATGCGCATATACATTCGCCACGCATATATGTTTACATGCCAGAGGGAACCTGTCACACACAAACGCGCGTCCTAGCTGTAATATAGATGCATCCCGCTTGTGTCCGCGTTTCACAGGGCAGGAAAGTGTGACGGCTGATGTGAATTCGCATATCGGACTGTAATGTGGTAATCCACGCCAGACATGTGCGTTAGGATCATAGTCAAGCCCACTTACTACTTGTGAGGGTCCTTATGTACAAATGGCCTGGGGAGTGCGTCGAGGTTTGTGTGGAACATTGAGGGCTGCGTCTCTCTGGCTCTGTCTCTGTTGCTCTCTCTGTCTCTGTTGCTCTCTCTCTCTTTTGTTCTCTCTGTCTGTCTCTGTTGCTCTCTCTCTCTGTTGCTCTCTCTCTCTGTTGTTCTCTCTGTCTCTCTCTCTGTTGTTCTCTCTGTCTCTCTCTCTCTCTCTCTGTCTCTCTCTCTCTCTCTGTCTCTCTCTCTCTCTCTCTCTCTCTCTCTCTCTCTCTCTCTCTCTCTCTCTCTCTCTCTCTCTCTCTCTCTCTCTCTCTCTCTCTCTCTCTCTCTCTCTCTCTCTCTCTCTCTCTCTCTCTCTCTCTCTCTCTCTCTCTCTCTCTCTATCTTTCTATCTCTCTCTCTCTCTCATTCTCTCCTTTCCTCTCTCTTTCCCTCTCCCTCTCCCTCTCCCTTGCCCTTTCCCTCTCCCCCCCTCACCCTCCTCCACTCCCTCTCCCTACCCCCCTTCTCTTTCTATTTCACTTACATAAATTCAGTTCACATTATCCAGCTACGAAATGGATTTAGCAAAAATAATATGCACAGTATCTCAACGTGACCTGCAAAACAAAAAACAAATAAAAAACTATATACATAAAACCAAGCGCGACATTTTACATGCACTAAAAGAACTTTGAAAAGGAGATAAATTCGGGTTCGCAGTAAAAGCAGATATATTTTAATGACTTTCTTTTCTATTCAGGGACATTCAGTATTTTTTTCTGTCTTCTTTATTAGTCTTATTTTCAGACCCACTCTTCTTATTATGTCTTATTATCATCATTATTGTTATCATTAATATTGGTCTTATTATCATTAATATCAGCATAATCTTATCAATATTTATGTTATTAAAATCATTATTTGGTGTTATTATCATCATTATCTTTAATTGTTAACATTGTCATTGTCATTGTCAAACGTTATTGTTACTGTGTTCAGCTTTTACTGATGAAAAGTCTCATATACGTTTATTTGTTACAACAAAGAAAAAAAATGATATATCGAAATTTGTGAGAACAAAAAAAAAAAAAAAAAAAAAAAGCTGGGGGAAAGATTTGTAAAGCAAGATTAAACGCATATATTCTATACCTTGCAACACAGAAAATGAAAGAGATTTGCAACATGAATCCAGGTGGGCGTGTTTATTTACTTTATGCCTCTATGTACCTCTATTTGGGTAGATTTATGTGTAAATGGGCGTGTATATTCTCCAATGTGCTTCAGTGTGTGTTGTAGCCGCTATATTTATGTTTCTAAAGTGTTTTTTTCTTTTTTTTCTTTCCTTTTTCTTTTTTCTTTTTTGAGGACGTGCTCGGGTGTCTCGCGTGGGTTGAGGCTTGTTTGGATATTGGGTGTTTGTTTGCCCGTGTGGCTCTGCTTCTCTCTGCATGCATTCATATGGTCAGGCATTCATTTATTTGTGTCTGTATATGTATATGTATATATGTATATATACATATATACTCATATATATGTATATGTGTGTATATATATGTATACATACATATATATATATATATATATATATATATATATATATATATATATATATAAAGAGAAAGAGAGAGAGGGAGA
>NC_061836.1:33806488-33811488 GCF_019202785.1 Penaeus chinensis
GTATATTTATGCGAATATCATGAAAAAACATTACACTGCTGATAATGATAATGTTATCAATATTCATAGCAACAACAATGATGATGATAATATTAATGAATAACTTATTTTATTTATATATATATACACATATCCATTTATTTACATATCTATGTATCTTTTTATCTATTCATATATATGCATATATATATATATATATATATATATATATATATATATATATATAAATATATATATATACATATATATACATATATACATATATATATATATATATATATATATATATATATATATAGCAATAGCTACAACAAAGCATCATTAATACTACTACTGCAGTACTATCAGTATTGCCAATTGTCACATTTATGATGATAAATATGATATAGTAATATAGATATAGTAATAATGATGATAATGATAAAAATGGTGATGATAATAATGATATTGATAATAATGATAATAACAATAATGGTAATGATAATAATGATGATAATAATAACAACAACAACAATAAGAATAATGATAACAGGGCATAGGGAAGGGCCGCGGAGGGAAGGGCAGGGAGGGAAGGGCAGAGGAGGGAAGAGCAGGGGAGGGAAGGGCAGAGGAGGGAAGAGCAAGGGAGGGAAGGGCCGCGGAGGGAAGGGCAGGGGAGGGAAGGGCAGGAGAGGGAAGGGCAAGGGAGGGAAGGGCAGGGGAGGGAAGGGCAAGGGAGGGAAGGGCAGAGGAGGGAGGAGCAAGGGAGGGAAGGGCCGCGGAGGGAAGGGCAGGGGAGGGAAGGGAAGGGGAGGGAAGGGCCGCGGAGGGAAGGGCAGGGGAGGGAAGGGGAAGGGAGGGAAGGGCAGGGGAGGGAAGGGAAGGGGAGGGAAGGGCCGCGAAGGGAAGGGCAGGGGAGGGAAGGGCAAGGGAGGGAAGAGCAGGGGAGGGAAGAGCAAGGGAGGGAAGGGCAAGGGAGGGAAGGGCAGGGGAGGGAAGGGCAGGGGAGGAAGGGCAGGGGAGGGAAGGGCAAGGGAGGGAAGGGCAAGGGAGGGAAGGGCAGGGGAGGGAAGGGCAGGGCAAGGGAGGGTAGGGCAGGGGAGGGAAGGGCAGGGGGGGGAAGGGCAGGGGAGGGAAGGGAAGGGGAGGGAAGGGCCGCGGAGGAAAGGGCAGGGGAGGAAAGAGCAGGGGAGTATTGCCAATTGTCAGGGGAGGGAAGGGCAGGGGAGGGAAGGGCAGGGGAGGGAAGGGCAGGGGAGGGAAGGGCAAGGGAGGGAAGGGCAGGGGAGGGAAGGGCAAAGGGAGGGAAGGGCAAGGGAGGGAAGGGCAAGGGAGGGAAGGGCAGGGGAGGGAAGGGCAGGAGAGGGAAGGGCAAGGGAGGGAAGGGCAGGGGAGGGAAGGGCAAGGGAGGGAAGGGCAGGGGAGGGAAGGGCAAGGGAGGGAAGGGCAGGGGAGGGAAGGGCAAGGAAGGGAAGGGCAGGGGAGGGAAGGGCAAGGGAGGGAAGGGCAGGGGAGGGAAGGGCAGGGGAGGGAAGGGCAAGGGAGGGAAGGGCAAGGGAGGGAAGGGCAGGGGAGGGAAGGGCAGGAGAGGGAAGGGCAGGGGAGGGAAGGGCAGGGGAGGGAAGGGCAGGGGAGGGAAGGGCAGGGGAGGGAAGGGCAAGGGAGGGAAGGGCAGGGGAGGGAAGGGCAGGGGAGGGAAGGGCAGGGGAGGGAAGGGCAAGGGAGGGAAGGGCAAGGGAGGGAAGGGCAGGGGAGGGAAGGGCAGGGGAGGAAAGGGCAGGGGAGCGAAGGGCAAGGGAGGGAAGGGCAAGGGAGGGAAGGGCAGGGGAGCGAAGGGCAGGGGAGCGAAGGGCAAGGGAGGGAAGGGCAAGGGAGGGAAGGGCAAGGGAGGGAAGGGCAAGGGAGGGAAGGGCAAGGGAGGGAAGGGCAGGGGAGGGAAGGGCAGGGGAGGGAAGGGCAAGGGAGGGAAGGGCTGCGGAGGGAAGGGCAGGGGAGGGAAGGGCAAGGGAGGGAAGGGCAAGGGAGGGAAGGGCAGGGGAGGGAAGGGCAAGGGAGGGAAGGGCAGGGGAGGGAAGGGCAAGGGAGGGAAGGGCAAGGGAGGGAAGGGCTGCGGAGGGAAGGGCAGGGGAGGGAAGGGCAAGGGAGGGAAGGGCAAGGGAGGGAAGGGCAGGGGAGGGAAGGGCAAGGGAGGGAAGGGCAAGGGAGGGAAGGGCAGGGGAGGGAAGGGCAGGGGAGGGAAGGGCAAGGGAGGGAAGGGCAGGGGAGGGAAGGGCCGAGGAGGGCAGGGCCGCGGAGGGCAGGGCGGAGGGCGGCCGGCAGGAGGCCCGAGCTGCAGTCTGGCGGCTGCAGCGCCCGCAATCAATACCCGATCCGGCGAGGCCAAACCACGTGACGGGGACTACACTTGTTAAATACACCGATGAATTCTCTTTCTCCTTCTCTCGCTTCCTCTTTCCTGGCCTGTTTTTCGTGTTCTTCTGCGTGGCGTTAAGGTCGGAAGGCAATGCGTCTTTCTCTTCATGTATATGGAATGTGCCTTCCAGATGCAGACACGCACGCACGGAAGCCAACTAAGCTGGGAGGATAAACATGAAACAGGAAAATCAATATCTGGAGAGGCTTATTTAGACCTCGCCTGCTTTGGCAATGTTTAGGGTTTTATTTGATTATCATGATGGCCATTGTTAACGTTGCAATGATCTTGATAATAATCGTGGTTATTTTTAGCATCGTCATTAGTACTACTACTACTACTACTATTACTACTTCTACTGCTACAACCACTACATACTAGTGCCACTGCTATTATTAGAACTATTATGATTATCATTATTAATACTATAAACATTATTATTAATAGTTTTAGTAATACAAGTAGAAGTAAGTGGCTTCAGTATAACTGTTATTATTTTCATTATTACTATTGTAATCATTATGCTTTTTATAATCATCATGATAACAACAACAACAACAACAAACAACAACAGTACTTAACAATAATGCAACAACGTAAACACTCACTCCCAAAGAGACTAAGCAAACAAACAAACAAAGCCAGCCACGACACAAGCCAAGCAAAAGCAAGCAAATCGAGGGCCAGCGGAAGGCTCCCCGCGCGACGCAGGCACAAGCGCCACTATCTAGCAGTGGGCAGAGGCCGTTGTCTAGGCAACATGCACTCTGCCGTCGACATGAATAAAGGATTTACGTGCTAGACTCGTAGTGGTCGCGTTGGGCTAGTCCTTGAGCCTAGAAGGTGCGCGTGGGCCTGTCGGTCGCCTTTGATATCTTGCATGAATGGGACGCGTCGTGGTTGTCACTTGCGTGGTCTTGTATGTTACTTATCATTTTTTTTTCTAATACTCGTGGTAGGATATATATTTTTGTGTGTTCTTTATCTTTTTCTCTTTTTTTTTCTGTTTCGTGCTTCATTCTCCTGCATTCGCTTCCTGCTTTCCGGTTTTCTCGGTTCTGTTTTCTAATTTCTTATTTTTTTTAGTTTATCTTGCCTCCACTTTCTCTCTTTCCGCTTCATTTCCTCCACAACCTCTTCATCTTTTCCTTCTGTTCTTTTTCTTTCATCTTCCTTTTTTTCCTGATTCTCCTCAGTTTCCCTCTCCTCCCCTCTGCCCTTCTATTTTACTCTCCATATTATCCTTTTCCTTCACCTTTTCCTCCCATCCCTCCTTTCTTCCTCTTCTCTTTCCTCCTCCTCCTTTCCTCCATACTCTTGTTCCTGCCTCTCCTACTTTTCCTCTCGCTTCCGCTTTTTTCAATACATTATCAGATATTCTAAAGTAAATACTCTTTTCTGTTAGTTTTATGTAGTATGACTAGTTGCCAGAAGATTACGTTTTTCGTTTCGCTTTGCATATTTAAACACAAAGGCAGACAACGATTCATTTTTCAGGCGCCTCCGATTCATCATTGCAGATGCTGACTAATGATTGCAAGTTGACTAATGATTACAAGCTCATCGTGACATCCTCTAACCACTGTTGCTACAATGCGCTCGACATTGATTTCTTCACTGAAGCAACAATAAAAGTTGAGCTGCATTTTTCAAGGATTCAGAAAGGTCAGGACTGAAATGTCTGAAGTGTGAAGCGATGTTATATAATAAGTAAATGAATCATGTAACAGAGAAAAACGTGAATATTAAGACAATTGAGTCACTCTTACGAACCTTTATATCTTTAATACAGTAACAAACTCACGATAACATACAGCTCTTGGAGGGGCAACACACAAGCAAGATGCATCAGTACAGTCTTACTTTCTCGTCTTACGTCACACCAAGATGATATGGATTTTTTCCTACTGACCCTGCACCGCTGGTCACGGTCAGCGCTGAATTTCACTAAATCTGGGGAATACACTCAATTCCCAAACCAATCAACTTTTTCCTTTTACCCTACCATCACCCAGTCACGAAAAGTAACACCGAATCTGCCCTTTCCCCTCCCCTGTCAACACTGATTGCAGAAAATGACAGGGGAAACAGGGACTCTACCGAGGGAAAGCGCTTGCCTGCAAATCAAAGCTTTCTGCTTATTCACGGCACCCGAAGACCCCTGCGTCTCGTCGGGCCGGGATTGGACGCGGAGGGGGAGAGTAGAGAGGCGCCCCGGTTGGAAAAGGGATCTACTCTGTCCCTTCTCCCTCCTCCTCTCTTTCTCTCAGCGTTCCCCTCCTTTTCTCTTTCTCTCACTCTTCCCCTCTTCCTCTTTTCCTCTCTCTCTTCCCCTCGTTCTCTCTTGCCTTACTCCCTCGCCACCAACCGGGTAACCACATTTTCAACGAGTCCCACCTTGTGTGCATTTTAAACCGCGGTCCGGTGCGTCCTCGCTACATTTC
The DNA here is from genome assembly GCF_019202785.1 of Penaeus chinensis. Taxonomy (NCBI): domain Eukaryota; kingdom Metazoa; phylum Arthropoda; class Malacostraca; order Decapoda; family Penaeidae; genus Penaeus; species Penaeus chinensis. The sequence continues at coordinate 33,811,325 of NC_061836.1, forward strand.
TCCGGAGAATTATCGCTAAATGGCGCGTGTGTTAGAAGTGGATGGCCGAGATGGGCTCTGAATTCCGGGATAATTCGCGGTTGATATCAACGCTCACGGATTCTTGATCTCAGTTCCTGTCCTTTTAAGCACGAGAGTAACAACCATTTCACTCTCCTTAAAAT
>NC_061836.1:33816488-33818988 GCF_019202785.1 Penaeus chinensis
ACGCCAACACGTTCTCTAATTCCCAACCTGTGAGACTATTTTTTCCCGCTGATTCAGTTTAACTGCAGGTTGTGACGTCATCCGACTGCAGTTTCCCGAACCATGGCAGCCCTAAAGCGGAAACTTTGCATTTGCCATCTTGTTAATCTTCCTTAACCCTGTAAGTGTTTCGCAAGAGAGCGCAGTTGCACCAGCCATCGAGAAAGAAGACCATGATATTGGGAAACGGTCTACACCAATGCCGCGATAGAGACATGTGCGGCTGGGCATTTGCGTGGATAGGTGCGTTTTGTGTTCGTAAAAATATCTGTGTATATATACTAGAGGGACAGGCACACTTACACGACAGAATAAGGTTGTGCAAAGAACGCCTAGGCCTAGCCATAGTCACGACAAGGGATGGCCATTTCCTGCTAATTGTCACTGCAAACCCCTCCCCGGGAAGCCTTCCCCGCTGCGTCGATTATGCTTCGGTTCCGCTCGTCTCTTCCTTGCTTTCTCCTCCTCCCGTCCTGTAATCCTGCATGATAACCTGCCATTCTCTTCTATCCGCGCTGCTCTACAGCCCTGTCACTCGTGCCACTCGGCCAGTCAGTCACCCATTCTCTCTCTCGCCTGTCTCCCAGTCACTCCGCCCCCAGTCACAGCGCCGGCCCCTCCCCGCCGCGCCAGTTTCCGTTGCAGGTTGCGGACCTACGGCGCCATATAGGCTGACATAAAGTACTTTTAATGCCGACGTAGCAGCACGGCGAGCCCATATCTATGGCGGATAACTTGGAAACTATGATAATATAGATTCCCGAATAACGTCATAATGCGTCATTTGACCCTCCGGACACTAATCGGGTGGCGGCAGTTTAATTGCATCGTTATTGTTTCGTTTATTGAGGATTTTACAGCTTTGCAACACCCTTTCATTGTTTATTTTTTGTGTATAGAAATACTACTAGGTATTAGATTAGCATTAACTGTGTTTTTTATCTCTGATTATATATTTGTATTTATTTCTTATTTCTCTACTGTATTTTTTGCAGCTTGACGATTGAATACCATTAGTCTTTGGGATGTAAAATAATAGGATAATGGTGATCCTGTCATAATTGACTTGCCATATATAATTCCATCACTTAATTTGCATATTGCGTATATACGTTTATCTGGTCATCCACTACTCTTCAAATATGAGTAGTTTGTTTACCCATGTGTATATTTCTGAATAACTGCTGGCCTGTCCCCTGTTCACACCCGAACGAAGTCGATGAACATGTCAGCTGCAGTGATATGCAGATTCGCGATACATTTTGAACCGACACTGAATAGGGTATCAAGTCAAAAGAGTCACAGTCAACTCTGAAATCCTACAGGGATCCCGCAGGGAATTCCCTAGGTGTAAACTACACCCTAAATAACAAATAAATAATGCAGTAATATGCATATACATGGTAGATTCTAAACCGACGTTCGGAGAAGCTATCAAGCCAAGGCAAGGGCTAGACAGTCAGCCCCAGAATCCTGCAGGAACCCCGATCCGCGCAGGGAATTCCGAAGGCGTAGACCCAGCTAACACACCCAGAACCCTACGCACGCGCCAGCATTCATGACTTTGCTGTTTATGACTCGCCTGCCGCAGGAGGAACGCTTCTGCCGCCCCACGCAGGGAACACTTCGCGCCTTTATGTTGCTTGCTCTTAATTGTGCGACTTGAGTTGAGGTTCTGAGATTTATTATGTTTGTTCTCTTTTTTCAGCAGAAAGGGTAAGTAGCTGCCGGTCTTTGAGATATAAATAAAACTAATAATGGGTGGGGGGGGGGGGGGGGGGAGGCGAAGGGTAGAGGGTTGTGAAGAGTTCCGCTGACCAGTGTCTGTCTAGGAGAGGGAGGGAACGCTTCTCGTGATGTTAGGTTTGTCTTTCTTTTATTTCGACTTGCTTTCATTGCAGCGAAATGATTAGCTGATGGTGCTTGTAAAACTGAGGAAAAATATAACAGCGGTCGTAATTTGAGAGGGGAGTGAAAAAAGGCTCTTCACATTTTACGAGTCCACTGACGGCTTTTTTTCGCAGTCGTTGTAGACATATCTCATAAATGATGAATTCATTGATTTATTACTTCACTGCTGACAAAATTGCGCATTATTACGTATGATCGAGTTCAGATAATTAAAACGTTAGTTCAACAATAAATAAACAAAAATGTATATATCAACAGTAGAGTTTTTTTCAACACACCGCACGATAATATTACAGAGTGAACCATAAGTTAGATTTTAAAATTAAGTTATAACTAATATATAAGTAATATATGACGAAAATTGCAGCTACAGAACATATCGTAAATCTCTACTCTTATTCCGCAATACGACATATCGCGACGCTGGTTATTTTGTACGAAACATGATGTGAACAAGTTTTCCAAATGTACTTCAGGACTACCTAATACTAAAATCTTAAAAGAAAAAAGTCATTTAAATTAGACAAAGGATTTTACAACATATTCTTGT
>NC_061836.1:33831488-33833988 GCF_019202785.1 Penaeus chinensis
TGACGTCTGGCGGTGAACCGGATCCGGATGCGGTTTAAGGATCTTATTACAGGAAAGGCGGCTGCGAGGGAATTTCTCTTACTTTCGTCGTAGATTTGTCGTTTGGCTTTTAGAGTGGTCGGATGATGGTGCCTCTGAGTGTTTTCTAGTAATTCTGATTATATCAAAGTATTATTATTGTCATTACGAGCTGGTTTTCACTTTTACTAATATTATCGTTATCACAGTAGTTATTATTATTTGCTACCATAATCGTGATCCTTGATATTATCATCATTACTATCAGTCTTTTTCATAATTGATAATTTAATCAATTCTGAAATGTGAATGATATCAGCGATGTCTAAATACTGAAGCCACACAGGACCACCAGACCCACAGCTTTATCTCCAGAAGCCACAACAAAGTAACTCAAGCAGAATAAAGTCCGGGTCATCTCCACCAAGGTATGGTCCGTAAAATCATAAGTTCAGAAAGTTTTACGATCTCCTATAAATTACATAAAAGTGAGGGATCAGATAACAGAAGGTTTAAGAGAGTATTCAAACCTCTAAACCTCCAATTCAGCGAGAATCGAAAGGAAGGGATCAAAGTGAAGGTTTAGGAGCCTATAATAAAGCGAAAGAGGAAGTCAAAGGATTGGTTTGTTTTGAATCGTGTTGTATCCTTTATAACCACCGAATTTAATGAGGAGAGGAAGAGGAAAGAAATGAAAAGAAGGAAAGGTTTATTTCTTTCCAGATCATGACTTTACCGGGGAGAGAGGGAGCTGCAAGAATTTTTTTCTTCTTTTTCTCTTTTTTTTTCCTTTTTTTTTTCTTTTTTCTAGCTTTTCGACTTCGCTGTGACCTGCCTCACCACTCGCGGCCTGGGGAAGGATTAGCTGCGAGCAAGGGAGGGCACTCGTTTTCGGCCTTTGATTCGAAGCTTCATTTGGAGTTCGAAGCAAGAAGAGGGGAAGGTCATGGATTTAGATAGTAATGTCATCTGTAGTAATATCTTCAGTAAAATCTCTAACATCGCTTCCAACAAAACCATAACCCCGGGGATCAAGCGAGCAGGAAAGCACGAGCTGGCACACGTCCTAGGCGAACTATATTCTGTTTTCAAGGCCAAGAACCTTAACCAAGGAATAGGGTCAAGGTCAAGGTTTAATCAAAGCAAGATTCCACCGGGTTTAGTGTAGTCGGAAGACAGAGCCTTTCTTAAGCCGCGTTTCACTGGTTGTAATGATAATAATAGTGCGAGAGATGGATGCACCTTGGGTAGGATGCACATGAATATGAATGCATGGGCGTGTGTTACATTTCTGTATGTAAGGGTGTGTCTGTATGTTAGTGTGTTAGTGTGTGTGTGTGTGTGTTAGTGCGTGTATGTGTTTTATTCAACCTGAAAAAAAGTGAAAAGGAAAGTATTTCAGAAATATTCGTCTTATTTCAAAATCTGACATCTGAAAAAGCAGAATCTGGAAATATTGATGCTTTCAAACTCCTCCTCTGTGCAAGGCAGCAATTCGTGTAAAGATTATATTATCAACTTTAAGATACCCACTGGTCTTCGCCTTTTTCCAATTTACAAAATACTAGTTCAAGCGCATTAGCATAATCTATGTTGGCTGAAATTATGATCAGACACATTTTATCATAAGTCAGTGATTTTGTTTAATGATAAGCGTTGTATTCTAGCTTTAATAAATATTTCTAGAACTTGTGATAAATGTATAAATATTCTTTATTTAAGCTGACTTCAAGATTTCAGTATTTTCCCTAACCCGCTTTTTTATTATTGTTTTCTTAACAATAAATATGTAAAATCACAAAGAACATTATCACCTTTCTGTTGTCATGTCAACCATACCAAAGTTTCAGAACTGATCAAAGAACCCTTTCGTGTTTATGCTATAGTTGTGGATGATAATAAAGTTTCAAAACATTTCTGTAAATTTACTGAATATAGTCGGCGCTTATTTACATCATTTTGGAGACTTACAAGTCTTTAGGTCGTGTGAATTTAGGCAATGAAGAATGACTGGCAGATGGAATTTTCGAAACGTCTGTGTTTAAACAGAAAATCCTGAACAACTTGAACGGATTGGCAACAGTTTCATAATTTCCATTGAATCTCGGAAGTGCAGATGAGGCTGAATTGCACGTATTCGCATTGCGTACAATGCAAATACCAGTATGTTTATATTGGGTATGTATGTGGATATGTGACTACGTATAAAGAGATAGATAGATACACATATACATAGACACACAGATAGATAGATAGATACACATATAAATAGACACACAGATAGATAGATAGATAGATAGATAGATAAATAGACACTCAGATAGATAGATATATAGATGGCTAGACAAATTTATAGTTGGATAGAGAGAGATAGAACGAGTGAGTTTTCGATTGATAGAGAAACAGATACATACATAGATCGATTGATAGACAGATATATATGAATATTTGTATGTAGAATGTTTTCAACCTCGTATACCAA
>NC_061836.1:33838988-33841488 GCF_019202785.1 Penaeus chinensis
AAAAAGCGTAAATTCACCAGAAAATACATGCAGATTGAGACACAGTTCAGTGCCAGCGCCAACTGATCGAACTTGCAAAGGAGCTCCGTTTCCAGCAAGAATGATCTGGAAGCGCCTAATCCAACAGCACAAACAGGCACGCGAGGGACTCCTCCAATCGACGTATAAACTTCTTTTTCATAGAAAATGGAAGAACTTGTTGGAATTCCGTAAGCTGCATGTGTGGCATTTAACTCTCGCATGGGTAAGGACTTGTGACGTCACATTGCAATAGCACTCATATCTGGGGTTGCAGGCACTGGCCATGCAGTGTGAGTGCCAGCGAGTGACTGAAGTAAGATATGCTCAAACTAATTACAACTTTTACAGACACAATGTGGATTTCATTAGCTTCGTTAAGCAAAGAAAAAAGTGAGCATTTTAGAAAGACCTGCAAGAAAGAGAAAGAATATTAGGTGTACATATATGTGTCTATATTTATCCATTTATTTCTCTTGCTCTATGTAACACACTCAAAAAATAAGCAAGAAAACGACGAGACATACATAAACATACAGACAAACCCTTTTCCTGTACGATTGCACCAATTCCCTTCGTTATTGAGGCCTCAAACTCGTGCCGACGCGCCTTTAAAGTCTCATTGCTATTCAGGAACCGATCTCGGAGCGGTAGAATGTTACTCCGATCAGCACCTTTCGGAAGTGCTGCCAGCTATTTAGGTTATCATTGGCGTTATTCAAAATGCCGTAAGTGCTATGAAGTAACATAACATCAGTAAAAGTGTCTAAAGAATATTGTTAGATGCAGGGAGCCTAAGAGCGTATGTGGCGGTTACCTTAAGAATCAGTCATTTTCTGGGAGGTAAAGCAATTGCGCATTTATATATCTATATGTGCACATTTGTGTGTGTGTATATACATATGTGTGTGTGTGTGTGTGTGTGTGTGTGTGTGTGTGTGTGTGTGTGTGTGTGTGTGTGTGTGTGTGTACATACTGCCGCGATAGTCCAGTGGTTAGAATACGACTCCGACCCATCTCTCCCGAGTTCCATTCTAAAAAAATACCTGCATTCCAACTGCTGGCTCGAGCCCGAGAAAACGACATATTACCTTGAGAAGTCAACCGCAGGTGTCGTAGGGGAAGTCGCCGCCATGGCATAGGTTTTAGCACGCCGAACCGCGGTTGATTAGGAAGGGCATCCAATCAGGCAAGGGTGAGACTGCCAAATGACCTTGCAAATCATGAACTGAGAGAAGCCGATGTCTTGCAGTGGAATGACTGTTCAAAAAAATAATGATAAAATAAAGAAATAAAGAAATTAATAAATAAATATATTATATACTTTGTATTAATTAATTTGTTTATTTATCATTATCATTGTTATTATTATTATTATTATATATAGAAAGAGAGAGAGAGAGAGAGAGAGAGAGAGAGAGAGACGAAGGGAGGGAGGAAGACGGTGACAGAGATACATATAAGAAGAGAGATGTTTGCATAATAAAACCATACCCCTTCATTTATTTCATCAAAAACCAATACTAAGCATTTGTTCTTTCTCTCGCCGTGTGGCCGTCCTGCACAGCGTCCCTTTTCACCTATTCATTAACTAGCTGTTGCTTTTGCTATTCCTGGCTCTGACCTTTGGGACGATCCCTGTCACAGCCTCTCGGGCTTTCTCTCTCTCCTGTCTCTCTCTCTCCTGCGCTCTGGAATTCCGTGGTGATAGATGTGATGCCAAGAATAGTGCTGATGATGATGATGACAGTGATAGTGATAATAGTAATGATAATAATGAATATCATTATAATTCCTATTATATATATGTGTGAGTGTGTGTGTGTGTGTGTGTGTGTGTGTGTGTGTGCATATATAAAGCGAATTGGAAATGAAGATATGAAAAGGTCATTTGGGTGGTAATGAACATTTTTCATGACGGCGATGGAGTCCTCATGCCCCCCCCCCCCACCCTTTCCCCTCATGTCAACTACCCTCAGCAATTCTCCCTCAGTTCCCCTCGCTGCGAGCCCTCGTTTGCCTCGCCGCCTCAACACAACGTAGTTTTAGGCGACGGCGTTGTTATGCGTCGACACGATGTAGTGACTCGCATGCTCTCTCTCTCTCTCTCTCCTCTCTCTCTCTCTCTCTCTCTCTCTCTCTCTCTCTCTCTCTCTCTCTCTCTCGCTCTCGCTCTCGCTCTCGCTCTCTCTCTCTCTCTCTTGCTCTCTCGCTCTCTCGCTCTCGCTCTCTCGCTCTCTCTGTTATATAAATACTAGCACATAGTATCATGAATTACTGTCTAAAGATCTGGGGCTCCACAAGCAAAACACAATTACAAAGACACAGAAACTACAGAACTTCGCGGCAAGAGTAGCACTGGGAAATGTAAATAAATGTGACCACATATAAACAAACTAAAATGGCTAAAAGTACAATAGAAATACCACTATAAAACGTGTATTCTAATCCATAAAGTCATACAAGGAAATTACCCAAATTG
>NC_061836.1:33886488-33894342 GCF_019202785.1 Penaeus chinensis
TCTTACTCCTCTCCCCATCTTCATCGTCTTCCTCGTCACCCCCCTCCCCGTCCACCCCCCTCTTTCCCCGGCTGCTTCCTGGTCCATCCTCACACAATAAAGCAATCATGCGACCTTCCCTTTCTCCTTGTCCTCGATCCCCTCCTTCAGGGTCCTCGTCCTCGTCTTCCTCCTCCGTCGCGTCACACTTCACGCACTCGCTTCGCCTTCGGACTTTTACTCATTAGTTTCTTTTCTCTCATTTGTCACTCTTGATACATCCGTGATACTCTATGCCTTTACGCTGGCTCTCATTCTTCCTCTTTTCGCCAATATCGGATATGAAAAGATATAATTTTGTAATCCTGGAAACAACGAAAGTTTACCTTCATGCATCAGAGTTTACCTTCATGCTTGATCGTGTTTCAAGCCAGCCTGTGTAATTTGCATTTTACGTTTTAGCACGTGGTTGCAGACTATTTCCGTGCATCGGCCATTAGACAAGATTTTCCTTATACTTTGTCCATCAATCCAGATGATTTGCACGCCTCCTTCATCACACTAGACCTTCCCTATGCATCTTCCATCATGCCAGAATATCCTCATGTCATTTCCGTCAAACCAGAATATCTCCCATGCCTATACCATCACGCCAGACTATCCTGATGCCTTTTCCATCACTGTAGGCTCTCTCTGTGCTCTTTCCATCGCAGCAGATCGTCCCCATGTCTTTTCTTCCTCTTGCAATAACTCCTTTTTCTTCCTCATTTTTCCCTCTTCCTCTGTTTGCCTTCTCTGCGTAGAGATTTTTTTAGTACCTCCTGGCGGCCAACCATGTTAACTGGGAAGGCAGTCCTCGCCAGTTTGCCTCCCCGAACGAGCTCCCGGCAGCCACTCGCATGAAGTAAATTGCTCTCCCACCCGGCGAGTCAGGCGGACTGGGGGTCTCGTTGTGAGGGCGACCAGTGGGCCACAGTCGGGGAGCTATCACTGGTAGGTGCCAATCTAGTATGAGGCCTGCAGGGGAAAGCCTCCGAGAAATCCATATACGAACACCGGGCCCTATAGCCGGATGCTTACTTTTGTTTGAGGCAAAGCCGGGAGAGCGTTAGAGGTGGTACCACCTTGAGTGACTACCCTAGGGTGTTTGACTTATCCAGACTGGGTGAGGAGTGTGCTCAGGGTTTCGCCTTGTCCATCTCTAATCGATTCACAGTGTTTGATAGCCTGGCAGACCCTGTTGCAGCGTGGGACCCCTTCATATGTGAAACACTGCAGGAGTACATTGGTGACCGCCCGAAAACAAGGCAGAACGTTATCTCGCAGAAGATAGTAGAGCTCATGGAAGCGTACCACACACCTCATATGGCTGAAAAAAGTAGGTATTTGAAGGAATCTGTAGGTGAACTAATGTTCTGTGGCTTGCATGCTGCCCTGCCCTGCCATCTGTTTATTATTATCATCCTCCACGCCTGGTAATCCCTCTCTGGTAGGTGTAAGGAGATCTTTGGGACTGAGCAATCGTCGAATTATTACAATTCAAGCAGTGTATGGCCAAAGGGCTTGCTCTCAACCTTTTGAGAAAATTATTTCATTAATAGTCCCTATACAGGTATTGTTAGAATGCAGTATCTAGCTTCTTTCCTGTGAGATTTCAACTGGGTAATGGTTAGAGATGTCATTTAAAGTCAGTGCCAAGCAACAACAGTGCCAAGTAATATCAAGATCACCTGCCTTGACTTTGCTGCTGATTTTACCCTCTTATCAGAGTCTCTGAAAGCGCTAGTGGTGGCAGCAAAGCAAGGTTCTTGGGTCTAGCAAGGAGAACTTGCTCAAATGGCACATGTTTGGTTCATCTTGGTATCTTAGTTCATATTTCTAAGCTGTTAGACCAGGAAGTCAACCGATCTGTTAGCAGCAGCTATTGTCTCTCTTAACAAGAGTGTCTGGAGATGCAATTAGTTTTGCAGAAGACCATGCAATGCATCTTCTAGGACCTTCAGAGCTTCAATGTATGGCAGCAAAATCTGGATCCTACCCTTAGCCCTGCCTCGATTATTTTTGCAACAGGTACTTGCACTGGATCAAGGGGCACAGTTGACATGACGACATGACCGCCAACTTACGTTCTTCAGACGTTTGGCTGAGCTCCATGAGGTGGCCCAGGCCACCGGGTTGTTCCCTCTACAAATAAAGACCGAGAAATCATATTAAGGGCAAATCATTCAAGTCTGTCATCAGGAGGTCGAGATGGCCCAGCCCCCTGTCTGGTAGTTCGCCAAAAAGACTAGTAAATGTAAACGGAGAGTGGGTGCGAGAGTGCGCCTTCCTCAGTGTCAGCCCCTCATCACACCAGACTATCCCCGTACCTTCCCGCATCATCATACCAGACTCTCCACAAGATTTTGTCATTATATCAACCCCGTCCACATGCCTCATCCATAATACCAGACTCTCATTATGCTTGTTCCATCAAACCAGACTATTCCTATGCCTTTTCCATCATACCAGACTATTCCTATGCCTTTTCCATCATACCAGACTATTCCTATGCCTTTTCCATCATACCAGACTATTCCTATGCCTTTTCCATCATACCAGACTATTCCTATGCCTTTTCCATCATACCAGACTATTCCTATGCCTTTTCCATCATACCAGACTATTCCTATGCCTTTTCCATCATACCAGACTATTCTATGCCTTTTCCATCATACCAGACTATTCCTATGCCTTTTCCATCATACCAGACTATTCCTATGCCTTTTCCATCATACCAGACTATGCCTATGCCTTTTCCATCATACCAGACTATTCCTATGCCTTTTCCATCATACCAGACTATTCCTATGCCTTTTTCATCATACCAGACTATTTCTATGCCTTTTCCATCATACCAGACTATTCTTATGCCTTTTCCATCATACCAGACTATTCCTATGCCTTTTCCATCATACCAGACTATTCCTATGCCTTTTCCATCATACCAGACTATTCCTATGGCCTTTTCCATCATACCAGACTATTCCTATGCCTTTTCCATCATACCAGACTATTCCTATGCCTTTTCCATCATACCAGACTATTCTTATGCCTTTTCCATCATACCAGACTATTCCTATGCCTTTTCCATCATACCAGACTATTCCTATGCCTTTTCCATCATACCAGACTATTCTATGCCTTTCCATCATACCAGACTATTCCTATGCCTTTTCCATCATACCAGACTATTCCTATGCCTTTTCCATCATACCAGACTATTCCTATGCCTTTTCCATCATACCAGACTATTCCTATGCCTTTTCCATCATACCAGACTATTCCTATGCCTTTTCCATCATACCAGACTATTCCTATGCCTTTTCCATCATACCAGACTATTCCTATGCCTTTTCCATCATACCAGACTATTCCTATGCCTTTTCCATCATACCAGACTATTCTTATGCCTTTTCCATCATACCAGACTATTCCTATGCCTTTTCCATCATACCAGACTATTCCTATGCCTTTTCCATCATACCAGACTATTCTTATGCCTTTTCCATCATACCAGACTATTCCTATGCCTTTTCCATCATACCAGACTATTCCTATGCCTTTTCCATCATACCAGACTATTCTTATGCCTTTTCCATCATACCAGACTATTCCTATGCCTTTTCCATCATACCAGACTATTCCTATGCCTTTTCCATCATACCAGACTATTCCTATGCCTTTTCCATGAAACCAGACTATTCCTAGGCATCTTCCATCATACCAGACTATTCCTATGCCTTTTCCACCATACCAGACTATTCGTAGGCCAAATCTACCTTGCCAAATTATCCCCATGACCCTTTCATCATACCAGACTATGCCTATGCCTCTTCCACCATACCATTTATCCCGATGCTTCATCATACCAGATCACTCAGCCCTATACTTTGGCCACCCGCTGTTGTTTGCACTATCATATTACACGATGTGATACTCCCACCTGTCTGTATCCCCCTCTTTGGATTATTCACGCCGCTGCTCTTAAGAAGCGAGGACAAAGTTCCAGTTAGCATTGGTGGCTCTGGAGACACAGTAGGTGTCCAGCGGCAAAGAGAACCGACGCGTCTGATCATTGCTCTCTTTGTTACACGAGAAAGGGATGAATATCTTACTAAGGATACAATTGTGGAATTATTTAAGGGTTATTACGTAAAACGGCGGATGTACGAATATCAGTTCTACCAAAAATAACGGATGGGAATTATTATACGGAAGAGAACCATCAGTCAGAGGTATGATAAAGGCAGCAGTCACGCTAAACTAATGGGACCGAATTTGCCAGGAATATGGTGATCAATCAATTTTTGGGGAGGGAGTGAGAGTCAGTAGGCCGAGCCAGTGTAGACAGCAAAACGAATTGGGGAGGAAGGGAATGGGGTAAGAGGGGAAGGAGAGGAGTGAAGGGAATAGGGGGAGGAGATGAAGGAGGTGAAGGAGAGGGGTGGAGGGAACAGGGGGAGAGGAGAAGAAGAGGAGGATAGGGAAGACGGAAGAAGAGGGATAAGGGGAATAAAGGAAGAGAGGAAAGAGAGGGGTGGATGGCATAGGGAAAGGAGAGGGGTAACTGGGGGAGGAGAAGTAAGGAGTGGAAGGAGGAGGAGAAGAGGGGAAGGAGAGGGATGATGGAAATAAGGAATCGGGGAAGAGGGGAAGGAGAGGTGTGATGGGAATAGAGAAGAGGGCAAGGAAGGGGTGGAGGGAACAGGGGGGAGGGAAGGAGAGAAGGGGTGGGAGGCTTTGGGTTACGTAAGACTCTGAGGGAAACGGGATTCCAAAGATCGACGAGATGAACGGAGTGTGAATATATGTATGAGAGAGAAAAAGAGAAAGAAGGAGGCTGAGCAAGAGAGAGAGGCTGGGAGGGAAAGGGGGGAGATAATATGATAATGAGACAGAGAGAGGGATCATGGGAAAATGGAGAATGAGTGGGAGAGGGAATGGGGAAGAAAGAGAGAGAGAGAAAAAGAGAGACAGACAGACTTAGAAACAGACAGGCAGGCAGATACATATATACAAACAAAGAGAGAGATAGCGAGAGCGAGAGAGAGAGAGAGAGAGAGAGAGAGAGAGAGAGAGAGAGAGAGAGAGAGAAGAGGATGACAGAGACAGAAAGAAAGAGAGAGAGAGAGAGAGAGAGCGAGAGAGGAAATACGATAGAGAGAAATAAAATACCAGCGCACAGCGCTATGAATTCACCAAAACTACACGTTGAAAATGAAACACCAAACGTCGAAATAAGTTTCACGAAAAAAGGAGATACGGAAAGACGAAACAAATGAAAACAAATTGCTCAAAGTTTGCGAGAAAATGTGAGTAAAAAAAAGGCAGATAAGTAAAAAAAAAAAAAAAAAAAAAAAAAAAAAAAAAAAAAAAAAAAAACCAGTCTATTGGCTACACAAGAAGCAAGGAGGACGTGAAGGGATTTGGAATTGATCCAGAATTGAAGTTAGAAAGATGAAATATTGGGCGCCTCGCTTGCAACCGGAAGGTCAGGTCAACCGGATGGAGGGAAAAAAGAAGAAAACAAGAGTCACACATACACACACATACGTTTGTGTGTGTGTGTGTGTGTTGTGTGTGTGTGTGTGTGTGTGTGTGTGTGTGTGTTGTGTGTGTGTGTGTGGTGTGTGTGTGTGTGTGTGTGTGTGTGTGTGTGTGTGTGTGTGTGTGTGTGTGTGTGTGTGTGTGTGTGTGTGTGTGTGTGTGTGTGTGTGTGTGTGTGTGTGTGTGTGTGTGTGTGTTTGTGTATGTTCCACTAATAATGATAATTGGAAAAATAGTAATGTTAAAGATAATGAAGGTTATAATCATAATGACTAAGTCATAATGACTGTGATACTATAAATGATAATGATATTCTCAACGAGAAAAAAATGTGATAATGATAATAATGATGCTAATAATAATAATAGCAGTATTTAGGGAGATAAATAAAAATAATAAGAATAATAACAACAAAAATTTAATAATAGTAATAACAACAAAAATATAATGATAGTAATAACAATGGTGGTAAACATAACAATAGTAATAGTAATAATGATAATGAAAATAATGGTAGTGATAATAAATATAATAACAACAATAGTGATGATGATAATAATAAAAGGATAATGATAATGATGAAAATAATAATAATCACAATGACGATATTATGATTTTAATAATTAATGTAATAGTAATAATAACAAAAGTAACAATAATAGTGATAATAATAATAATAATGAATATAATATTAATAATAATAATAATAATAATAATAATAATAATAATGATAATAATAATAACAATACCAATAATAATAACAAAACCACTAATACTGGTAAGATAATAACGACAACAGCTACAACAACAACAGCAATAATAACAACAACAATAACAATAACAGAGACTAGACTACAATAGAGTGAAAAATTATTAGGGAAAGTACCACTTGCCATTATAGCATTGGGTTCTTCCCGAGGAGCCGCGTCCAAAGGACCGAACTCAAATATTCATCAGAGAGGGAGGAGGTGATGCATCGGCTGCCTTTGTGATCTACAAGACTCGAAAATATGATATTCTCAAAAAAGAAAAAAAATAGATAAAAATAATGTCCGTTGGATATTCTCAAAATTGGAAGGGTGTTGTTAATTTATACAAAAATAAAAATAGGAAAGGGATGTTAGTGGAATGAGTGGTTTAATTTTTTCTCACTAATGTTACGATTTTCAATCTAAAAAAATTTATTTAACCTGAGGAGACTGTTTGGTAGAAAAATGAAAGTGCAAATTATGTTTCATTTTTTCCCATAAAAGGAAAAAAAAACACCGAGAAAAGCAAAAGGAAAGGACAAAATAGGGTATAGAATATTGAAAATAAAAAGTAAATACATAAAATAAAACGGAACACTTTGGCCTGAGGTTTAATCTAATAAAGACAGGTGTGGTTTGAACAATAAAAGAAGGGGTTCCTGGGATGGAGGAAGAGAGGGAGATGAAAGAGAGATGGAGGAAGAGAGGGAGATAAGAGGGATGGAGGAAGAGAGGGAGATGAAAGAGAGATGGAGGAAGAGAGGGGGATGAAAGAGAGATGGAGGAAGAGAGGGAGATGAGAGTGAGAGGGGGAGGAAGAGAGGGAGATGAAAGAGAGATGGAGGAAGAGAGGGAGATAAGAGGGATGGAGGAAGAGAGGGAGATGAAAGAGAGATGGAGGAAGAGAGGGAGATGAAAGAGAGATGGAGGAAGAGAGGGAGACGAAAGAGAGATGGAGGAAGAGAGGGAGATGAAAGAGAGATGGAGGAAGAGAGGGAGACGAAAGAGAGATGGAGGAAGAGAGGGAGATGAAAGAGAGATGGAGGAAGAGAGGGAGACGAAAGAGAGATGGAGGAAGAGAGGGAGACGAAAGAGAGATGGAGGAAGAGAGGGAGACGAAAGAGAGATGGAGGAAGAGAGGGAGACGAAAGAGAGATGGAGAAGAGAGGGAGACGAAAGAGAGATGGAGGAAGAGAGGGAGACGAAAGAGAGATGGAGGAAGAGAGGGAGATGAAAGAGAGATGGAGGAAGAGAGGGAGACGAAAGAGAGATGGAGGAAGAGAGGGAGACGAAAGAGAGATGGAGGAAAGAGGGAGACGAAAGAGAGATGGAGGAAGAGAGGAGACGAAAGAGAGATGGAGGAAGAGAGGGAGACGAAAGAGAGATGGAGGAAGAGAGGGAGACGAAAGAGAGATGGAGGAAGAGAGGAGAACGAAAGAGAGATGGAGGAAGAGAGGAAGGTAAGAGGAGGGTGAAGGAAGAGAGGAAAATAAGAAAGGGTGGAGGAAGAGAGGAGAGGATGCGAGAAGGTGGAAGA
>NC_061836.1:33894442-33899442 GCF_019202785.1 Penaeus chinensis
GTTACTTTTTTCCTTAAACCCTCTTTCTTTGTTATTTCTAAGACACTGTTTTTTTCTTGTAGAATTATGTGTTGTCCTGTTTCACCTGGCCGCGGGCGCAGCGGAGCACGAGCAATCCCACCGGAAATTTCCATATTCATTTCCACAGCACTTTCCCCTTTTTTCCTCCTTTTTTCCTTTTTTTTTCCTCTTTTTTTTTTTCCTCTTTTCCCTCCTTCTTCGCTCGGGAACATCCAAACCGAATCTAAACTTGCAAGACAAAAATTAGATTCTCCGTAATCTCTCGGCGAGTTTAAAGATCAAAGTGGTGGAAATTAGATATGCAAATTCGCCTTCACAGCAATCTTATACACCTACACACTTGATATTCCATTTGTAACGTGAACAGCTGATGGGAAAATGATGGACTAGAGTGGAAGTGGGAATATACATCGGAAATTTGGATTCTTGTTGAATTTGGTGAGAACTGTGCGCGCTGAGATAAAGCGAAGGTTACCGTATTGTATGGTTTTGGTGTAATCAAAAGGAAAAAAGTGGAACACATGTACATATATATATATATATATATATATATATATATATATATATATATATATATTTGTGTGTGTGTGTGTGTGTGTGTGAGTGCGTGTGTATATAGTTAGATAGATAGATAGGTAAACAGATAGATTGATACGTCTGCATGTATATGCGTGTGTTTCTGAATGTGCACCATAGACACGTGCAAACAGTGCCTCCTATATCTGGCCTGCCCGCGGCCGCGCAATCACCGCCCGGCCTGCTTTCGGGCTGTCAATTCGGCCTTTCAGCCTCGGACTCGCGGCCGCGGGACATCGGGCCGCCAATGGACCGCCAGAATCGCAATATAATTCCTCCATTATCTCTGGATCCTGTGTGCATGCGTGTGGGGTGAGGGGGGGGTTGTGTGTTAAGGGGGGGCCTGTGTGTTGAGGAGGCCTCTGTGTGCGTGTGTATGTGTGTGTGTGTGTCTGCGTGTAAGTCTTTGTCCACAAACATTCGTGTGTGTCAGTGTGTGTGTGTGTGTGTGTGTGTGTGTGTGTGTGTGTGTGTGTATTTATGTCTCTCTGAGCGTGTAAGAAATACATCTACCACACGCCGCCCCGGCATAACCGACCCCCCACACACACAACCCTGCCCAGAAAATAAGGCAGAGTCGCGGTGATATTGTCCCTCCTTGCTTCTGCTGCAGGAGAGAGAGGGCGCGCAGGTGTCGCCCTCCAGGCGGCGCAGCGTCCTCCTCCTTCCGAGCTCGACGCCACCTGCCACCTAGCATGTCCGGGCCGCCTAATGAACCGCCTGTCCACATGGGCGGCGCTCATGAGTGTCGCTGTGGAACCATCGGGATATTGCATAATCTCCCTCCCCCTCTCCCCTTCCCCCTCACCCCGGTCTTTCCCCTTCCCCTTCCCCTCCCCCTCCCCTTTCCTAGCCTCTACTGCTCCTTCCCCCCTCTTACCCCTCCCTTCCCCCATCTCCCCCCCTTCCCCCCTCCTCTCCTCCCCCTTCCCCCTCTGATCTTCCCTCCCTCCTCCCCTCCCCCTTCCCCTCCCCTCCCCTCAGGATCCGGGCCGCCTTCCCGGTTCATTCTAAGGCCTTAATTAAGCTTCTCGCGACAATAATATCTCCCAGCGTTGAAATTCAGAGGTACACCCGCGGACCTAACGACGTAGGAATTAATAAAAGACAAAGCACGAGCATATTTACACAGACACTTACACACACAAATGCGCAAATAAGCATCGATATTCAAACTTAAATACACACGTACACAACGCTACTCGCAAACAAATACACACCGCTACTCGTAGAAAAAATATTTACCTGCATACCACTGTTCATACACAAACATACACTTACACATCGCTACTCGCAAGTACATACGTACACTTACTCGTAGAAATACATATGCATATGCCACTACTTACACACAGATACAGAAGACTATTCACACGCAAACATACGTTCATGCAGTTTGTGTAAACAAATACACATACAAATCGTTTTTCTTACACAAACAAACATGTACACATTGCTACTCACATCCAAGCACATGCGCTTTTAATTGCAAACGTGTACAGACTTACACAATTTGCTACTCGTAGAAATACCTTCCATACGTTGCAACTCACACACACATACACACAAACACCGCCCACACTCAGGCACACGTACACACCTTTACTTCCATGCAAACACACACCTACACGCCGCCACACGCACACACGCGCCCCGGCCAGCGCACTCAGCCCCGCCCTATAAATACTCCCGGATGAATATTTGAAGAGCGCGTGGCCATGAAGCTTCACCTGCCGCCGTTCAGTGATCTTTAAGCTTCCTTTCTGGCGGGAGATTCAAACCCAGGTTCTCGGAAATGGGGGATGGGGGGGGGGGGCAGCATCCGGAGCTCGATATTCCGGTGATAATTTGGGTTTAAGGGGGGGGGGGGTTATGGGGAAAGGAGGGGAACTGTGGGAGCAGTGTAATGTGTCGTTGAGGGTTTCGTTATTGTGGTGGATGGTGACTGGTTATTAATGTTTGTGTTTTGTTTTTTCTATCTCGTGGTTTTTGTTGTTTTTTTTCGTGTCTTGGAGCTCTTTATATATTTCGCCTCTTCATTACTTTTCCTTACTCGTCATGACTTCTTCATTCCAACCCTTCAAAGGTGGTGATTCTTCATATTTTTCCTTGTTATTCCTTTCCTTTTCGTAATATTTTCTTTTTTTTTCACTCATTTTTCTAACCTTGCTTTCTTCGGTCTCTCTTCCCGGGACCATTATACTTCCGTTTTCTAATTCTTCCCGTTTTCTTTCCGTATCTTCCCACTTTTTCGTCCCTTCCATCTTTATTTTCGCTTTCTTCGTCCACCTTTTGTCTTCTCCCCCTCGCCATCCCCACTACCCCCCTCCTCCGGGCCATTCAGGGTTAAACAATATATAACAAAAGTAACAAACACAAGGGGGAATAAAGCAAAAAAAAGAGAGAAGAAAAAAATATATATATTCTCCCATGCGTTATTTTTTGTTCACTTCAACATGACTCTTTTCTTTAGGCGCGTAAGAGTTTCTGAGAAATGCCTCCTGTCCCCCTGCCATCCCCTGCCCCTTGCCACCCCCTGCCCCCTGCCACCCCCTGCCCCCTGCCCTCCCCTTGTCCCCTGCCCTCCCCTGCGTCCTCCCCGGCCTCCCCTTCCTCCCATCTCACCTTTTGTAACTCGTAACATAACTGACAAAAGGTGACGTCCATGGCAGCGCGGAGTCTCTTGTGCGAACGTGTCCCTGCGTGAACGTTGCGCGTGTAAACGTTTCGGAATGAACGTTTCTTTTTTTCAATCAGGCTAATGCTAGTCCACCGTTTTCTTTTTCTCTTTTCCTCTACTTTTTTTTTCTTTCTTTCTGCAGGAAGAGCTTGGTTTCTCTTTATTTCTATTGTCTTTTGTGTTATGTCCTGATTGCGATGCTGTGACACTCCTCGTCCATCTGAGGAACGGGAGCAGAAGGTACCTCGTCTCCCTCACAGAATTACATGTTACTCATTTTTATTACAGAGAGGAAGAGAACTTTTTGTTTTCTTTCACAGAGAGGAATTTCGTATGTTTTTTTTTACAGAAATGAATATAACTTACAGGTAACTATACCCTGTATGCATAGAGACAGAAGGGGAACCGGACAATGGGGAAAAAAACGATGCATAATTAGCAATATGGAGAGAGGGAAGAGAAAGGAAGACGGGAGAGAGGGTGAGTGAGAGAAAAGCGGACATGCAGAGATGGAAAATAAGTGGAAGAGAGAGAGAGAGAGAGAGAGAGAGAGAGAGAGAGAGAGAGAGAGAGAGAGAGAGAGAGAGAGAGATAGGGAGAGAGAGAGCATCGATTTGAGCGAGTGGACTCATACTCTATGGCACAAAAATCAATGTGAGTAAAATTTGGATAAATAGACAACCACGGCGCCGAGGACAGCCATATGGCAATGAGAGGGAAAGGTCAACATTACTGTACTATCAGTGTGTGTATGAATATGTGTATATATACGTTTATGTGCATATATAACATGCACACATACAGATAGACAGATTTTAATGAACAGACAGACTCGCATATAGAAAGGTAAGTAGAGGTATATATCCAGATAGATATAGACATATAAACACTATACCAGGTTCTGCTGTGCCGTTGCGTAGCCGAAAATAACTGTCCCTGTTTCCAAAGCACTTGTTCGAACCGATGTCATGGAAGCGCCATTTTATGAGAGGCTGCGTTGCTTCTGTTTTCACGCCAAACACGCAGTCCAAACTATCAGCTTTCTGGAAAAACTCCGACGCTGGATGGCTCGCTGGATTTTCAGTTGCGGTTCACTGTCCGTTGATGGGTTTTTTGCTGTCTGTCTGTTGTTCTCTCTCTCTCTCTCTCTCTCTCTCTCTCTCTCTCTCTCTCTCTCTCTCTCTCTCTCTCTCTCTCTCTCTCTCTCTCTCTCTCTCTCTCTCTCTCTTTCTGTCTCTATCATCCTCTTCTCTCTCTCTCTCTCTCTCTCTCTCTCTCTCTCTCTCTCTCTCTCTCTCTCTCTCTCTCTCTCTCTCTCTCTTTCTGTCTCTATCATCCTCTTCTCTCTCTCTCTCTCTCTCTCTCTCTCTCTCTCTCTCTCTCTCTCTCTCTCTCTCTCTCTCTCTCTCTCTCTCTCTCTCTCTCTCTATCTCTCTCCCACTCTCTCTTTCTCTCTCTCTCTCTCTCTCTCTATCTATCTATCTATCTATCTATCTATCTATCTATCTATCTATCTATCTATCTATCTATTTATCTATCTATCTGTCTATCTGCCGATCTATCTATCTATCTGTCTGTCTATCTGCCGATCTATCTATCTATCTGTCTATCTCACTCTCCCTATTTTTCTTCCGATCTGTGACTTTATCTGTTCAGAGCTATCCACCTATCCATCTATCTATCCATCTCTGTCTGTCTGTCTATATATTTATTCGTCTATCTT
>NC_061836.1:33909442-33921942 GCF_019202785.1 Penaeus chinensis
ATACACACACAGAGATAGTCATTCAAATCGATAATGAATACACATATACACAGGAGAAACATATACGTATATACATGAACAGGTTTTGTATCAACAAATAAACAGTTACACATAGAGACAAAGCCATAGAGAGAGATGATGATACAGAAACAGATGCGTAAATACACAAGTCAACGGATGAATAGATTTACAAACAGATAAACGACCGGCCGACCGACAGACAATCGACTCCGCTGAATCGGCTCGCTGCCTCTGCTCTCGTGGACCCCAATGCCTCGGACGCGCGCTCGGTCATCAGCCGCGTTTCATCAGCCTGTCACTTACTCTCCTCTCTCTTCTTGCCTTCGTGTTTTGTTTTGCTTGTTACCTTTTCGTCTTAATATCTTCCTTTTTCTCGATTTTCTTGTTCATTGACTAAGTTGATATGATTCGCCGTTCGTATGATCTTCGTTTCTGATTATCGTCATAATTGTTAACATCATTATTGTTAGTACTGTTATCCATATTAATATCATTATCTTTAATGTTACTGTAATTATCATTATATCTATTATCATTTTATTTGGTAGTAGCAGTAGTGTTAGTGTTATTATCATCATCATTATTATTATTATTATTATTATTATTATTATTATTATCATTAATATTACTATTATTATTATTACTATCATTATCATTATTACTATCATTATCATTATTATTATTATTATTATTATTATTATTATTATCATTATCATCATCATTTTTATCATTATCATCACTACTGTGATCATCATTATATTTATCATTTTTATTATTACTATTAGTGTCATTATTATTAATAGCAGTTGTTGTATCATTACTTTATCATTATGATCACTATTAGTAGTGGTAGTATTGTTAATATGACTATGATTATTATTACTATCATTATTATTATTATTATTACTATTATTGTAATTATCCTTATCATTACCATCATTACTATTGTTTTTATCATTATTATTACTTGTATCATCTTTATCAACTTCACTGTTGTTATCATTACTATTGCTTTTATCATCATTATTATTATTATTATTATCATTATTATCATAATCATCATCATCATTAGTAGTAGTAGTAGTACACCTATTACCATAATCATTGATGAAATTGTCCTCATCATCATTATCACCAATATCATAATTACTGCTACTCTCATTATTCCTCACATGCTGACTCTTCCATGCAAGCAAGCAATAGCAAAGTTACACAGGCAAATACTACAGGAAAAATGTTGGAGAAATAGAGGGCAAGACAAGAAAAAATGAGGGGAGAGCAAAGGAACTATACTTAGACATTCAGTCAGGAACCGACTCCCACCCACGCCTTTGTCTTTCTTTCGCTCTCTTTATATATCCATTTAGTTATCTACCTCTCTCTCTCTCTCCGTCTCTCTCTCTCTCTCTCTCTCTCTCTCTCTCTCTCTCTCTCTCTCTCTCTCTCTCTCTCTATCTCTCTCTTTCTCTCTCTCTCTGTCTCTCTCTCTCTCTCTCTCTCCTATCTCTCTCTCTCTCTCTCTCTCTCTCTCTCTCTCTCTCTCTCTCTCTCTCTCTCTCTCTCTCTCTCCTATCTCTCTCTCTCTCTCTCTCTCTCTCTCTCTCTCTCTCTCTCTCTCTCTCTCTCTCTCTCCTCTCTCTCTCTCTCTCTCTCTCTCTCTCTCTCTCTCTCTCTCTCTCTCTCTCTCCTCTCTCTCTCTCTCTCTCTCTCTCTCTCTCTCTCTCTCTCTCTCTCTCTCTCTCTCTCTCTCTCTCTCTCTCTCTCTCTTTCTTTCCATCTCTTCCTTCCTCCAACCTCCCCCCTCTCTCTCACCTCTCTCTCTCTCTCTCTCTGTATATATATATATATATATATATATATATGTGTGTGTGTGTGTGTGTGTGTGTGTGTGTGTGTGTGTGTGTGTGTGTGTGTGTGTATATATCGTTCGCTTGCTCCTTTTTCGTATCCCTCTTTCTATATTTCTACACATCAAACTAGCTTCTTTTCCATCCCTGAATAAGTACTGTATGCATATATGCATGTATAAATATGTGCGCATGTGTATGTGAGCGCATGTCTATATATGCATATTTCTGTGTGTTCGCGTATGTTCGTTCGTAAGCTTGAGTATAAAAGGGTGTATAGATGTGCGTGTAAAGATGCAACTGCATAATTGCATTGCATGAGATGATTTAATCTATAATGTAAACAAGATAGAGATATTAATCGACGAAACACGCATTTAGGGCCTGTTATTTGCTTTAATTTGTGATCCATTTGTGATAACTGACCAATAAAAAAGTAACAAACGAAAGGAGGCAGCATCTGCAGGCCTCGCGCGTGTGTGTGAGTGCGTGTATGTGTGTGTGTGTGTGTGTGTGTGTGTGTGTGTGTGTGTGTGTGTGTGTGTGTGTGTGCACATATATATATATATATATATATATATATATATGTGTGTGTGTGTGTGTGTGTATATACATGTGAGTGTGTGTGTGTGTGTGTGTGTGTGTGTGTGTGTGTGTGTGTGTTGTAGAAAAAAACACAATACAAAAACGAGATATTTTGAAAGTAAGACATCAGTTTCCAAATCCACCAGGATTCCATCATCAGACCTGAAGATGGAATCCAGGTGGATTCCAAAACTGTAGTTTCACTTGCAATAAATCTTGTTTTATGTATTGTGGGTTTTTCTACCATAGTATCAATACGGAAGAGTGTTTTACCATTCACATATATACGTATATACATACATCTATATATGTGTGTGAGGAATTCATGTCGAAGAAATTGCAAGTAGAACAATGAAGTGAAGTACAGGAAAACACACAGGATCGTCATCCCACACTCGCAGCTGACGCAACACCTGGAGATATCGGAAGGGAAAAGAGGTCAGACCACAACAGACCTCTTAGTCAGGTATACACCATACCTTGAGGCGGCTGCGACAAAGTTTACAAAGGTGAGACCGGACGAGGCCTCCACGAACAACGAATCGACCAACACCGCAGCGCCCTCCGACGACATGGCACGAGGAGCGCCTTCGTTGTTCACGTCGACACCGACGGCCATCTCCCTAAGTGGTCCCAGGCCTCCATCATAAAACAAGGCCTGCCCCACGACAAAGGAAGATAGGGTGTATAGATTATTGTCATATGAAAATACAGAGTGGTGGGCTGCAATAGTAAGTAATTTTTTTAAGCTTTCTTTTGTTAAACCAAAGTTGTCAAGATGGGTGGTTTTTATGTTGTTAGTTATAATATCAGTGGTTTCTAGAAAGGGGACGTTGGTGAACAGCGATTCCACGTCAAAACATGTCATAGTGACGGGTTGTTTGAGGTCAAGGGATGTGATTTCATTTGCAAAGGCTGTGGAATTGTCAATGGTATACTGATTGGTAGTTAAAGGAGACAAGATGGGAACCAAAAATTTAGCAGTGTTATAGTTGAAGGTGCCAATAGATGAAATAATGGGTCTAAGTGTATTTTCATATGACAATAATCTATACACCCAAACAAACGGGGTAGCTATGTGCTCCCCACTTGGCCCTTCATATGCCAATGCTTTTCTCTGTCACCACGAACTAAACTGGCTCAAACAATGCCCACTCGAGTTTAGACCTATTTACTATCGTCGGTATATTGATGACACATTCGTATTGTTTAAAGACCCCTTGCATGTAAATTTATTCCTAAATTATCTTAACTCTAAACACCCAAGTATTAAATTTACCTGTGAAATGCAGCAAAACAACCAACTACCCTTTCTAGACACCTGTGTTACCAATGATAATGGCCGTTTCCATACCAGCATTTACCGTAAACCAACCTTTACTGGCCTCGGCCTTCACTTTCTCAGCAATTTTCCATACATTTATGAAATCTATGGATCATCCATGTTGGTTAGTTTTTCATATCTTTATTCCTGTATATAGACTTGTATGATTAATAATATATCCTGTATTGTTCGCTCATTTTTTGTTCATAGTTTGTTGTAATTATTGATTTTATTGTTGTGTGAAATTTACTCACTACCAATTTTAACTTTAACTTAGAGAACCTCTTTAATCAATTCTCTTGTCTTATGCACGCTATTTTTTGGTTCACTTTTCAGCACTGATGATAGCGATTGGAGTTATCTCTGAAACGTTTGCTAATAAACATGAAATTGTTGACGGCCGTATTAGTCTACCTCTTCGTTTTGACTGTTCGACGCCTATGTGGAAAACCTATAACGAACTGTGTGTATATATATATATATATATATATATATATATATATATGTATGTATGTATATGTATATATATGTATATACTTATACATACACATATATATATATATATATATATATATATATATATGTATATATGCATATGTATATACATATATATGTGTGTGTGTCTACATACATGCATATATATAGATACAGATATCAACACACATACACACACACACACACACACACACACACACACACATATATACATCCACGTCGAAAATAAAAGGACGCTTAGTAACGAAATTGGACAAGGCTTCGGAGTAGCGTCCAGTAGCCATGTTCATCTCGAAAAGCCCGTTTGAAATCATTGAGTGTACCCTCGTGATGAACATAGTGGACAGGAACAACTTATGCAAGACTGTAACATGGGAGTGCTATTCTGGGATTAGGATTAGGAAGATTAGAAATTTGAGTATCAAATTTAATTAATGTTCTGGCAATATTGTGTTAATAAATGTACTAGACGTCAAGGTCATATCTCAATAATTTATTAGATATAACTTCTGAATTAACAGTTAATGATAATGGATAGGTTAGTTTATAAGTACAATTAAATAATTAAGTGCTTTCTAGGATTAATAGCTCAGCTGAAGTGCGCAGACAGTGGCGAGTGCTTGTTTTTGTCATGATTGGTACTTTTACTTGCCTGATGTTTGATTCATATATTCACATTCAAATACAACTTTAAGCATGTTTGTTATAATTAACTATTAGTTTTTCTTATGATTAGCATGTTTATAATAATTGAACTACTTGCCTGCCTATTATTTTGTGCAATTTCGAATTCATATACCAACTGAGATATATTAGATAACTAATTACTTTCATAATGATTGATAATTCGTTTTATAATATTTAATTCACTGAGTTGACGTAGAATGTTGTTGATTTCGTTTTCATCAAGTTTCATGACTGAGAAATATATAACAATGAATCATAACTGTCTTGTTATATGTAAAGAGTCAAGAATCCAAATAATGCCTTAGCTGCTGTTTGTTTCAAATAAACTCTGGTATTGTACATTCATTAGATTGCGCTGATGATATTCAGTTAATAAATGTACTGATTTTCTTTACAAAGCTTTAACTGAAACCTTGATTTACACTAATTAATAGTCTTAATATTGTCACTTTTAAGTCACTGATTAATCATTTATAGTAGCACTAGAATTAATGAGAACATTTAAAAATCTATTAATCTAACATAGTAAGTCTTGGTACTGAAGCGTATTAATATGTTGAGGAATAGCGGGCTACAACATATATATATATATGTGTGTATGTGTGTGTGTGTGTGTGTGTGTGTGTGTGTACATATATACATAAATATATATATATATATATATATATATATATGCATATATATACATATATATGCACACACACACGCACACACACATACATATACGTATATATATATATATATATATATATATATGTGTGTGTGTGTGTGTGTGTGTGTGTGTGTGTGTGTGACCTACATCTTCATCTTCCCTTTTCCACTTCGCTGAGAAAGATTCGAATTCCAGGCAGGAAATAATATTTTCTTTTCCTCTCGGCGCCGGTCCTCCTGCGAGAAGGGCACGGGGTGCGAATAAAGGCATACGGGTGAAGGAGGGCATAGGGGCGCCTCGCAGGCAGAGAGGCGAGCGGAAGGAGGGCGGAAGCGCCGACGTCGAGAGAGGTCGTGCGAAGTGGCTCCGACGACCTAAGGAGTCTGATGACGGGGCAATAAGCGCCTGAAAGGGAGACGCACGACCCTTATTGACAAGCGCGTCTGGTCAGGTCAAAAAGAGTGAGATAAGGTCATGTGGCTGGAAACGGGCAGGGGGGAGGGGTGGCGGACGGGGAAGGAGGAGGGAAGGGGAGGGGGAGTGGGAAGTCATTCGAAAGATCCATTGCTTTTTTCCGGTTCGCGTGGATCGGACCCGAAATATGATTCAGAGAGATCGTGATGTCCTCCGGCCTTTTTCTCCTCATCGAGGTCGAATTTAACCTCCGCCTCGTCGTGTCTTCATGTGCTTGAAATGTCGCCTTTTTCATGGATTGCGCGAATCAAAATTCAGTGTATATTTTACCCCGAGAGCGCGCTGAATGGAGGCCAGTGAGACCCGGAAAGTTCGGTCATTTGGCACGATCGGCGTCGGGAAAGAAAGAGGAATGTCCGACGTGTCTCACTCCACGACTGCGTGATTCCAGGCAAACGTTATCGCGAGGCCGCCGCGTCCAAGGAAACCCGAACTCAATGCCAGTATCACTGTGTCATTAGAGCGACATTCAGATAATGCGAAAGAGAGTGCTTGCGACCTCGAGGAAGAGCGATGGAGGGCTATTCGAACCTCGAGTCTCGGAATATCTTGATTGCAAAGGACGTCTCAAGATGGGATGGCGCTGGTTTGTAACGATAGCCGGGAGGAGGAACAGACAAAGGGCGAAGCGAACAGAAATCCGGGACAAAAGGCCGCCTATGCAAAATCCTGCAGGACAAATGCTGCCACAGATGAGGATGTGCTTTAAGGATCGAGGGAAGAGGAAGGGGGGGGGGGATAGGGAGAGAGAGAGAGAGATGAGGGGTCGGAAGAATGGAGAGGAGAGAGATAGAGAGAGAAGGGGGGCGGAATGAGAGAGAGAAAGAGGGAGTGAAGGGAGAGAGAGGGATAAAGAGAGAGAGAGGGAGGGAGGGAGGGAGGGGATGAGAGAGAGAGGGGGGTAGAGGGAGAGAGAGAGAGGGAGGGAGGGAGGGGATGAGAGAGAGGGGGTGGAGGGAGAGAGAGAGAGGGAGGGAGGGAGGGAATGAGAGAGGGGGGGGTGGAAATAGAGAGAGAAGGGGGGAAGGAGGGAGGGTTGGAGGGAGGGAGGGAATGAGAGAGAGAGGGAGGGCGAAAGAGAGGGGGGAGACGGAGAGAGGGAGATGGATTTCGGATCTGCGGCACTCGACGGCACTCTTTTGCCAGCGAAAAGCACAGATTGGTTAAGGTAAAAACTTGAGATGGTTCAAGAGGTAACATTTGGCCTTTGTTTTATCTTATTCGTTTTCCAAACAAATTGTATTTTAACATTACACTCAAGCAGATTTTGGTCTCACTTTTTTATTTGTATTTATCATTTCTTTTCATCTTACGCAAGCTCAGTAGACCGAGGATGCCTGCTCATTTATCAAGAGATTCCCTTCTCTTGATATTAATTCCTTTTTTGTTTTTCTTCCAAAAACATCTTCGTCGTTGAAGCGGGACTCTTGGCCCTTCCTTCCCTTCTTGGCGTGAATATGGTTTGATAATTATTAGTTTTTATTTTTGTTATGGAATCTTTGTATTTTCACTTTCATGTGCACTGTTTTTTGTTTTGTTCTTTTTTCTTAAGGGATGATTTTCCTTCTGAAAATATTTGTATATTTCTCGTAAGATGTTGAGCTAAATCACAGAGTGGCGATACCACTCCTAGAGTCCGGGAATTACAATGTATATCAAGAATGAAGTATATTTCAGACTAAAACACCAGAAATAACAGAAAAAAATCATACAAAATTATGTAAACTATACAGAAATAGCGAAAAGTATTTTTGTTCTTAACATCTCATATCTGTAACATGGGTTACCGCTTTTACTACGCTGAAGATTAATTTCCCAAGCAATCTTCCTGAACTGCAACCAAGAGGGAAACTTTTCGGAAAAAAAAAATAACGTTGCATTGCGTTTCTCTCTCTCTCTCTCTTTTTTTTTTTTTTTTTTTTTTTTACTCTAAAAATACGAATGGATACACACGAAAAAGGAGTGAAAGTCAGTTTTCAAACAACCCCCTTACTTGGCAAGACTTTGTACTTGTTAGTTTTTAACAAAATGTTGATTTGCCGATTCGAATTCTTTATAGTATATCCCCCCCCCCCCCCCCCCGACGACACTCCCTCATCACTTTATCATTATCGCTATTACTATGAGTTTCATCGTTATTGTTGTTGTCCAAAACATGGCCATCAGTATCATTGAATTATCAAATGGTGTTTGATTTTTCATCGATAGTACTATACATATCAACATCGTTATCTGTTAACATTTATATCTGTGCTATTTTCAGCATTGCTGGTCACATTTTTTTTGCGAAATAAGGATATTTCCCGCAGAGTTTCGATCTCATCCGACTTAGATTTAATCAGGATATGGACAATTTTAGCAAAAAGGTGAATAGTAAATTAAAAGCGAGCGCATGGAAGGCAATAATAGTATGACTATATCAAAATGATTTTCCTGAAATGGATATTTTCCTCTTTTCTCTCCGAAATGGCACTGGCATCTATGCTCCTCACGTGCAGATGACCACCACCTGGATCCAGCTGACTGGTAAAAGGCATTAGAGGAAATATAACACAATTACGTCGAGGGAAGCCGGTAAACCAGCTGCAAGTGACCGGTTCCCGCCGCCCCAGGATGCAAGTGGAGAAGGACTCGCGTCGTGTTCTCCAGGGAACCCATATGAACGGCTGTTTATTGCTCTCGTGTGGTGTTTATGCTCTGGTAGCGCTCTTTCTACAGGTGTTGTAAATATAATGTTGGGATTTTACTGCGCAATGTGGCAGAAGAATGTTCCATCCCTGCTTTGTCGTTGCGATAAGAAGAGAGATGATATCGTTCTCAAAAACACAGTAAAACCCTTAACGAACAGTTTTGCTTTAAGATGAATTTCACGTAAACCATATGACGTATTTCTCGGGTTCCTTATACCTCAGTCCCCTTCTGCTTTAGCATTATCAAAGCGCAGCATTTTCGTTGAAAAATAATCATCTTATTTATCGACATAGATGAAAGTAACACTAACAATAGGTATGGCAAAAAAAAAGTTATAACAGTAACATGATACTGTAATATTAACAGAGTAGCAAACGCTGGTGTTTCTTGCAGTGAAATAAGTCCTTTATGAGTAGTTTCATTAAGTACATTTTTTTTCAGCCAGACGGTTACATATTACTGTTCTTAACTTCTCTCTGCATATCTGTCTATCTGTTTGTCTGTCTATATATCTCTCTACCTATTCTTCCATCTATATATCTATTTAGCTATCTCGTTGTGACCCTTTTTATATGTATGTGTGAGTGTATCTATGTACGTCTCCCTCTATCTATTTATCTACTTATCTCTCTCTCTCTCTCTCTCTCTCTCTCTCTCTCTCTCTCTCTCTCTCTCTCTCTCTCTCTCCTCCAAGCATCTTTCGATAACATCTTCAGTCATTTCAAACTTCCTGCGGCGTAAAAAGCTCCCTTGATGGAAACTTCGAAACTTCTCACAGAAGAGGAACGATTGGAAGAGGGATTGGGAAGAGGGGAGGATGGAGAGGAAGATGGAAAAGAGAGAGAGAGAGAGAGAGAGAGAGAGAGAGAGAGAGAGAGAGAGAGAGAGAGAGAGAGAGAGAGAGAAAGAGAGAGAGAGAGAGAGAGAGAGAGAGAGAGAGAGAGAGAGAGAGAGAGAAAGAGAGAAAGCGAAAGAGAAAGAGAACGAAATAAATTATCACGAAGAAGAGTTTTTTTCCGGTATCATCTGGTCATTTTTGTTCGCATGACAAGGAAAACACACACGCACTCACACACATATCTATGCACACATACATGTATACGTACCACCATATCACCCATACATACAGAGACCTGTGACGTCATCTCCGTGTGGCATTATGGGTGGCCTCCCCGTCTATTGATCGCCGCCCACCTGATGCGGTAGGTCAGGAGGAGCGACAGACTGACCTTTGACCTCTACGAAGAGACAGAGTGCGTACGCGGAAGCTCAGTCAAGATCTGTAAAAGCACTGGTTTTGCTTTCTGTGTGAACATCTTTATCACTCGTTCTATCTGTATAGCAGCCAGTGTCCGAGATGGAATTGCCAGGTCCCAAGTTCAGTGGCTTGTTTATTTATACACAATTACTGATCTAATTTTTCCACGTTTTCGTCCCAAAGTATATAACATCTGGCCTTAATTATCTTCTTGATTCTGTCATGATGACCTTGCGTGACCTTGGGCTGTACATCCTCTCTTGTTCTCTTCTGGCTTCTTTGTACATGTGTTTTGATTTGTTTTCTGTGGGTTGATTAACTGCCCTTATTACTTGTTTCATCGACTTTTTCATTTATTCAAATATTTCTGGTAGATAAAATATATTTATGTTATATCTAATTGCGTTTTCTTTACTATAGCCTTTTTTATTTCTTCTGTTATATTCCTATTTACCTTTTACAGTTTGTCTCCTTCCGATGTTTTTCCCTACCTCCTTCATTATTGCTTACATTTCCTTAAAACACTTTCCTTGTTTGATCTGCGCGTGCATTTGTTCTTCTTGTTGTTGTTATAACTATCCATTATCATCTTGTTCTTGTTTTCGTCCTTGTTACTGTTGTTGTTATTGTATTTATCCCTGATCTTGAAGCAGCTATGGTTCTTAGTGCTGTAGGCGATGCTGTGTGTGCGCAGCAGAAGAGATACTACATAAAAACAGGTTTACTGGAAATGGAACAAGAGTTCCGAAATCTTCTTAGGTTTCATCTTCAGGGCTCAAGGCTGGAGGAGAGGAAGCTATATAAGAGGATAAGTGTGTGTGTGTGTGTGTGTGTGTGTGTGTGTGTGTGTGTGTGTGTGTGTGTGTGTGTGTGTGCGTGTGAGTCTGTGTGTGTTTGAATGACTAGAAAGTGTATGTAATTGCGTGCAAGTAATCACAGGTATCATGTCAAAAATCCTGATGAACACTCAGATTCCCCTGCCTTTACACCCTGCGCGACGCGGATCCAAGGCCAACTTGGAATTGGCAACATTACAACTTTAAACAGAAATTACCAGGAACGGGAATTGTGGTTTCCGGGCACCTCGACGTCCCCGGAGTGGTGCCCCCCCCCCCCCCCCCCCCGCCCCACTACCTCAGGCTTCTCGAATTTTCCGATGAACTATATTGAGTTTGCTTCCTACTTGCCGAGAAAATTGTTGGTGATGCGATCATAACATGTTTGTGTTTTATCTGCAGCCAAATACACGGGGCAGCATTAGAACACTTGCAAGCATGCTCCCTGGCTCGACGGTGGAGATGGTTCGGTCGGTCGGCTCGGAAATTG
The DNA here is from genome assembly GCF_019202785.1 of Penaeus chinensis. Taxonomy (NCBI): domain Eukaryota; kingdom Metazoa; phylum Arthropoda; class Malacostraca; order Decapoda; family Penaeidae; genus Penaeus; species Penaeus chinensis. Next base: position 33,920,803 of record NC_061836.1, read on the forward strand.
ATAAGGAGATTTCTTGCAATTTATTTCTCGTTTTATTTCGCAATACAGCTTGCGCTTTTGTTGTATAGTTGGGTCGGTTACCCCACTTTCGCTTTCGAGGATCTCATGTGGTGGAGTATATATAGTGTGTTTGTGCGTGTGTGTTTGCTTTATTCATCATTCTTTTTTATGCATGTGTTGAAAACAAGTCCACTGTTAAGAGATTCTATTAGCCAAGTAACACATTTCACTTCCCGTTTCAAAACCAAGGCCGGAATATACAATACTTAAATGATGCATATGTTGATTTACTAATGGACCAGGGCGAACTGCGACAAGTAAACCGTTTGCTCAGGCAGAGGATTATTCAGTGAATAATGGTGTGGCTTATGAGGAGGTGTTCAGGAGGGAATTCGTTGCACGGCCGAAGGCTCTCAAAATGTCTCTGTCCGTGAAATGGTATTTACTGTGAGTGAGCTTTTTTCTTAGTGTCTGAGAATCCCGCGTTTGTATAAAAAATATTGCACAGATAAGACTCTTTTCTTTATCTTTTGATAGGTATTTAGAGTGTCACTGATTTGAATGGAGGCTAGTTGCGTGGTTAACGATCTCCCCACCTTTCTCAAACGACATGGGGGGAGGGAATTCACAACAAATCTTGCTTAGCATAGCTGTAAGTTTTGTAGTAACCAGCCTGGGGAGTGCACAGCGCTCCTTGGGTTGTCTCCCTAACTTTGGTAACTTAGATTATAAATTTTTAAAAGAAAAAGGCATATGCACACACCCACTAAACTTTGCTCTCCTCCAACACACAGATATGTTCAGTGTCGGGTATCAAAAACCTCGGTTTATCCGGAAATCGAAGGTTGTAATGTTGGATAATGATTTAAGCAAAATGTTGAATCCATATGTTTTGAATTGTGGTAACTGAGACGGGTTTTTGCTCTCCTGCTCACAGAGAGGGAAAGAGGCTGGGGAAAATTCGTGGCAGAACAAGCAGCCATGTCTCTAGATTTTGTTTCTTTGTCTCCTAATTTTTCGGCGTAGATACAACGGAATTAGACAAAGGAGACAATTCCGATTGTGAGAAGGAGAGAATTGGAAAAGCAACAATAGATCAAAGTATAGTGTAGGAAAGAATAATCGTGAAACCTGGAGGGG
>NC_061836.1:33934442-33939442 GCF_019202785.1 Penaeus chinensis
AAAACAAGATGACATCAATCCATTCGCGACGGGCATGTCAGTATCCGTGCCATGCCCACTGTGAGTTTACTTGTTTAATTGTTTTTCCACATAGATGGCTACACTTGAACTAAGTCACCAATGAGCCAATTACGAGTACCGACTGTCTCGCCCGTTTACTCTTTTCTTTGATTTACGAAAATGTTTTACGTTATCTTGTTTTGCTGTTACTAATGTTTATAACAATATAGTAATTATAATGTTTATAATAAAAACAACAACATCGATATTCATAGCACTAGTCAAATATACGTTTTTAGTAGGTCTATTAATTGACTCCTTTGTGGCTAAGCACTAGCAGAGCCACCTATGTGCAGAGACATTTCACAAAAATATTTTTTTTTAAATGGGCACAGTACTTTCCCCATTTTTTATTAATTTTCCCCGGCGGCATTGGGTTAAGCAGGTTTTCTGATAAATATGGTATATTGATAAATATAATAGTTACACTGAAACACTGAAAAAGATATCGTTTTCTGTCATCTCAAAAGCTGAGTCATACATTTTATGAGTAACTAAAATAAATTTGAAGTAAATAATCTTTCCCATCTTACACCTTAGTATTGCTTAAAAATCGATTTCAAAAGTAAAGCAAATTCTGTAAAACAGAAAATATTTTCATAGGGCTTTGCATTTAAATTTTAAAACAAACAGTTAACATATATAAAGGTTGATTATTAATGAGGAAATGAAGCACAATAACTAAAATAAATATTTATACAACATTGGAAACAAAATAAAAAGTAAAAACATCTTGAAATATTCACACTTATTATTACTTATAATGTTTTTGAGGTTTCCAAATTACACTGAATAAATATAATTTTGACTGGGTCTGAATAGCATGCAAAGACTCATAGGAATCTTATGGCAGTCTCTCATCATTTCTCAGTCTAATAAACTGCTTTATGACTGGATTAAATGAGAGAGATGCCTTAATGTTTTCCTGAAAATCTAATACCAGCCTTTTCAAATAACAATGAGAAGGAAAATACATGTACCAGCCAAATATTTTATTGAGAACCACAGTAAAAACACTTAACATTAGTTAGTACAATTTTCACTGATTATAAAAATCTTACAATAGAGGACTCTGAAGAATTACTTAATACTATGAAATTAAAATTATCTAAATGCGATGAATGATCCCACCAAACCAATTGGAAGACTATGAAGCTAAGGTGAGGAATAACTTCAGACAAGGCAAGAGGAAAATGAACAATTCACAGAAAACTGAAAATGGCATACTTATAATGAATTATTTTCAAACATATCTACCTTGACACACAAAACATTTTGGAAACTATTTACTAAAATGATGCAACATTGAAAGGTAGTGGCGAATCTAAGAGATGATATGCTGTTTTGAATTCTGAATAAAATAAGAAAAATAAACATGATTTCCTCAACAAGGACCTACTGGCAGTTTTCATTACAAAACAAAAATAAAGCTAAGTATTCTTTCTTTACAATTGTGGATGGAATCAGGAACATGACAAATTGAGACTTATATTGTTAAAAATTCCAACAAAGGTTGCAAGATTCATGAGGCATTTAGTTCTTGCAAAAAGATGACATTTTAGTTGGCCATTTGTAAGGGGATGTACATGAATCCGACTCCTTGAAAGGCGTTTGAAAAAAAGGCAACAGAAGGAATCCATCGTGGTTGCACCATCTTCTATATGAAAGAATACTTCATTGGAATCTTGAACAGCACTTTAGCTCAGATATATATATGTGTGTTTATGATGGACATAAATACAGTATAAATTTCCTTTCTTGTTAGCATGGCACGTACTTCAGTGTTTCAGTCTTGAAGCTGATGTCAAACATGCTTTGAGCTTTCAGTTGTTGTTTTCAATCATATCTTAAAAACAAAAAGGAGAAACATATTTAGCAAAAAGGGTCACAAGCTGAACATAGCACGTCCCACATCTACATTATGTCAGCAAAGGGAAAGAAATATGAAGTCCGAGATTTCGTGTCTAGAAATCAGTATCCACAGATTTATCTTCATGCTATGTTGGGGGCAAGGAATATAAGCCAGGAGAAAAGATTATTTAAGGATAATTATATATAATTATATATATAATTATATTTATCACTTTATATATAATGATATACAATTATATATATATATATATATATATATATATATATATATATATATATATATATATATATATATATATATATATATATATATTAGATATATATATATATATATATATATATATTAGATATATATATATTAGATATATATATATTAGATATATTAGATATATTAGATATATTATATATACTATATATATTATATATATTATATATATTATATATATTATATATATTATATATATTATATATATATGTATATATATAAAGAATCATATTTAACTAGCAATGAGAGTTCATTTGGCCATGATAATCTCAGTCTTAAGCAGAAGAAAAAAATATCCAACACATGCACGACCTAAGGCTTTATCACAATCAATCTTAACAACTTAGAGTTTCTCATATTTTTAGTTTATTTGTAATTAAAGTGACAATAAACATGCAAGATATTTTTTTCTTCAGAAGGCCACAATAACGCTATCAAAACAGAACTGAATAACAAGCAGACAGATTTACTTGTCTTTGTTACTACAGGGAAATACTTGAATAGTTGGTAAACTATGTGCAGTTTGCTTCCCTAAAAAACAAATTAATAAATCAATCTTTCTAAATAATATTTCTGATACAAATATCACACCATACATATGAATGGAAAGAATAAATGGTCAGCAAACTGACAAGCATATCAAAATCAAGCTTCAACAAGGGAATAAGATACTAATTCTAGAAAGAAAAAAATATCAGTTCTAAAGGAGGAATATCTTTCCATGCAAGAAAATTCAGAGTGGAATAAAAGAACTTTTGAAGAGGGACACAGAGGAAAGGTAATATAAAATATACTTCTACGATGGACTTTTTCTGGATAGGGATAAGGATCAACGGACTCTAGAAAGGAACGTCAGTGTTATAGACAGGGACATCAATGTTCATGAGGAAGGGACATCAGAGGGAGGGTGTGCGGTGGCCCTGCTAACCAGTACCACAGTTCCCAGTCTACCGCTCGTGATCTGCAACGCAAGAGGACCTCATTTAGAACTGATGTCTATGCTTATGGATGAAAGAGTCATTCAATCATAAGGTTTCATGATTTACACTAGCAGCAAAGGCAAGCAGAATCTGCTGGATATTGCTATGTCCCCAGTCTACTGCCCAGGATCTGTAATGCAAAGGGGCCTTATTTAGAAGTGTCTACCATTGTTCAGAGGACATTGTTCCAATTAAAAGGACGTACTTTTCCAAACCTAGAATATTTTCAATTAAATTAATGATCATTTCAGCTCCACACAGACCCACACAACTGCCTCAATGCTCTTATTTAATCTAAAAAAAAAAAAATAGCCAAAAAACATACTTCCCTTTTCTAACTACTCTCCATTACTCAAAAATAAAGCAACTGATTAGTGTATAAAGGAAGCTCTTTGTGATATAACAGCTGTGTGATCTTGAAGGGCAGGAACAGAAGGGAATCAGACACGGGATAGCCACACTAAGTGCAACACAGACAGACTAGTGCCTTAAAGTCGACAGAGAAAGAAGAGGACTTTTGGGGGATGGGTGATGTTGGATGGTAACATTATATACAATATATACATGACGATAATTTGCATTATGTTTGGCTCCCTTTTGATGTAAGCAAAATATCAAATATTTGTAATCATTGATAACAAATAATGATTATTTCTTTAGAAGTTTTTTTGACGTTTCTCAATTCAGTAGCGCAGGCTAATAGCTAATAATAAGAATAAAGAATCCCACTACATGTTTACACAATACAAGCAATGACTAACAGGCTATGTATTGCAAAGCAAAAACACAGAACATACTTGATATTTCTGTAGATTCACGGGATATAAATCAATGAAAAATATTTTTGCAAGAGAATGAACCTGCATTACAGTTGTTGCATAAACTTTCTAACTTTAACTTCATGTGTAAAATAATCCCTTCTTTGCTGTTGGCTAGACTTATAGATATTTACTGTGTGAATTGTGATATTTTCAAGTTGGGTATCTAAATGCATAAAAAATGTAAACACAATTCATGACTTGAATCCTGGTATAACCTAGCCATCCAACAATGCTATAATCCCCATGAATATTTACAGTCGGAGCAGTAACACCATCTTATGTCACTGAGAAGTCAAACAGCATTTTCCCGCAAGTCAGTAAGTTGCTATACATAATATACATTATCAGAAAAAAATGGTAATACAAAGCCTTTACCCATGTTTCCATGAGAAATGTTAATTGTTTCAAATAAGTTATATTACTGAAGTAATCAGGTGTGGACCAGATGACTGTATGAACATGACATGAGACAAACATTTTGCAAGAAAGGAACCCTTGTATAAAGCAGTCTAAGGTTTTCAAATACGACGTTATCACTATTTTAAAATTATGGAACAGGATTTGAACAGTTGTTAATTTTTCAATATGCTATCCATATAATTAAAACCTGAGTGTTAATCTAGCTTTCACTTTCATCTGTCAGAAATAGAACTGATTTGCTATTTTATTTGGGTTCATCCACAGAAGAGTACACAAATTATTTCATAATCAGTTGAAGCACAAATCTGAATATGGTTTCCCACTAACAGCGACAATCTAAAGGTTCTCTCAAGTTTCAACCTCACAATAGTCAGTATAGAACAAAAAGAAGTCAGGAACAGCAGCACCAAAGACCCGTTGCTTGGTCGAAAGCTCAGATGATCTACTCAAGTTGACATAAACATCCAGACGACCCCTGAAGATGACTCAAGAACGCAGGCAGTCCCTCGAGAGGAGACCTAAGCAACCCCCCACAGAACTTAACCTGCACACTGCACGTCTAACGGCTCATCGTATTGCTTA